>NC_084597.1:28912377-29049877 GCF_033807715.1 Cololabis saira | reverse complement strand
TTACCATTATCACTTAATGAAGATTGTTAATGCTTGAATATATACCATTAAGATGGTGCCATTTCTAAAGCATCAAAACAAATGATATGCTCTCGAGCACATGCCCAGTGTATGTGTGTTTTTTTATTATTATTATTGTTGATGAGTTTGTTTCTGTCTGCCAGTCTAATACAAGAGGAACTATAAAGGAAAAGGCAGGTTTCAAAGTGGAAGAAGACGTGTCTGCGCTGAAGAATGCCATTGAGGGTCTTGGTAAGCTAATAAGTACACTATATAACAATTAAGTAAGTAAATAACTCTATTTCACTTGTTGTTTTGATGGTATGCAATGCAAAAGATCATACATGTTTTTACTACTTTATTTCTAAGGATGTAAAAACGCAGTGTTGCTTTTCTTCCTCTATCATAGGTACAACAGAAAAGACACTCGTCGACGTGCTGACCCAAAGAAGTAATGCTCAGCGTCAGCTCATCGCCAAGGCCTATGAGAAAGCCACAGGCAGGGTACTTGAAATGACTTACTAATAAATGTAATTTGTCATTTTGTTGTAAACAGATACACTGATTAGAGTTTTTTGTGTTCCTCAATTAGACATTAGTAGGCGACCTGGAGGGTGATACTCATGGAGACTTTGAGGACTTGCTGGTTGCCTTGATAACACCTCCTGCTCTCTATGACTGTCATGAAGTCACTGGAGCAATAAAGGTGAGATTTATGGAATAATGACCAACCAGATAGCATCTTGTATGAATCTGAACTGGTGTCTGGGGCGTTCTTTTGTAAACTGTGTTGGCCGGTATACTTAAGTGTTTTAAATGGTAATTATAAAAAAAATTAATGATTTCACTTAACAGATCTGGTTAATATAACCTTTCACAAACAGGGTTCCGGCACCACTGAGAGTACACTCACAGAAATCTTTGCTTCGAGATCCAACAGGCAGATCAAAGCCATGTCTGAAGCATACCTGGAAGGTAGGAAACTTTAACTCAGAGCTGATTTAGCTTCTGAAACTTCTTTGAAATAATCTGCAACTCTTTGTGATGTAATGTGACCGGTTTCGTCACCCGCGATGCACCACTGAGAGGCATCGCGGGTCCTTCCTCCCCGCTGTCATCAGACTTTACAACCAGGCCTGCTCTCAGTAGCCAACGGACAATAACTTGTGCAATAACATAAGATGTGCAATATCATATGTGCAATATCTGCCATTCTACCTCACACACACTCTACCTGCTTTTGTTTGCACTGTCTCTTTTCTTTCAATCTCCTGTATATACTGCTCATATTTCTGTAATTATACATATTTTATATATATTTTTTACTTTTTAGTCTCTTTTTACCCCTCCCCTGCATGTGTGTGCTAAGTGTACTGCTGCCAACAAAATAAGTTTCCCCACTGAGGGAGAAAATAAAGGATTATCTTCTCTTATCTTATCTTATGTGTGTAGCATATTACTCTATTCTGCTCTCATTTTCAAGAGACTGGAAGATTGATGATTCATGATCTGAAGAGTGACGTAGCTGGTGATTATGGCAAAGCGCTCCTGACCTTGGCTGAGGTACTATACATTGCACTGAAATAGTGCTGTGGAAATGCTATCCAAAACAATGAGAATGAAATGTATTGTTGGCGCAGTCATATGATATCTCAAACACCTTTATTTATTCATATCCACAAAGTCAATAAAACGAAAAATCTCAGTAAGAATTATTTCATATTCATTTTCTAAGTCATTAGCTGGTAACAAAGTCTTGAAATTCAGTATATTATACTAATTCATTAGTTTGAGGGGTTAATAGTGAAGACAACTATTTTCAAACAGACTGTAATTATAATTGTATTACAGTTAGTCACATTATCTATCTAAAATGGATTATGGTGGGATTCAGGATATTAGATTCAGAGTATGAGATTAATCTGTGAGGAAATTCTAAATGTAATTGTCTATTAATTTTTCATGATAATCTATGATCTTCTGTCATCCTCACAGGGGAAGAGAGATGAGACCACCAGTGTGGATGCTGCCAAAGCTAAAGCAGATGCTAAGGTGCCAATGCTTTTTACATTTGATCCGTTTCACTCGTCATTTCATTGGGAACAGTGTCTCCACAAGACCCGTCGCTCATTAAAGCTTAATTTTAGTACTTTATACAAACATTGTAAATAGTGCAAAGGCTTTATTGTCAGACAGACACAGTAGTTAGTCATTTTTAGCTCGGTTTTTACTTGATGGGCATTTGTCACCTAACTGACTGATGCATGTATGGACCTGCTCTCAGTGTAAATTTGATATATAACCTCGTCCCGCTTTTAGTGAAGTCTCCTGTGCCGGCATATTTGACTGCTACTATGTGTGTCTGCACTTATTTCACACAGGCGTTGTATGAAGCAGGAGAGAAGAAGTGGGGGACAGATGAAGACAAGTTTATTGACATCCTCTGCACCAGGAGTGTTCCTCAGCTCGGCCAAAGTGAGTTGGCTGTAGCTGCCGATATTTTTAATGTATTTAAAAATAGTAATAAATCAATATTAAGATGTTTACAGTAATGTTAGCAGCTCTATGAAGATACTAGGGAGTAGTAATGCTATGAAGTATGCACGAATGTCAGTACCCTGTCATGCTAACAATGTTAATGACAATATGTTGATTGTGGGTGAAGTCAAATAGTCATTTTTGCTCAAGAAGGAAATTAAGTGAAATTACCAGGAAGCATTTAAGTGCTGGTCGATTTTTCTAAGATGCTAAAGAAAGAAGCTTCAAAACTTTGCTTAGTGTCAATACTGTAGACCTACATGACAACTAAATGTCATATGCTCTGCAAAATGCAAATTAAAATAGAGCATAACGGTTTGTAAATCTCATAAACCAATATTTTTATTTGATGTTTCTCAAAGTGTATTTTATATATATATATATATATATATATATATATATATATATATATATATACATATACATACACACACACATTTTAGAGGAATCTGAAGAAATCTCTGCACATGAGACAATGCTGAAAATCTGTCTTGTATTGCAATGGACTTCTGGTTGTCAGATTTCCCTGCAACACATTTGATTTAAATTCAACTGTATTGCTCAAAAACACTTCCAGAAATGACTGTGAAATAACCAATCAAAAAAGAAGCTGTATGGGAACAACAGGAGCTACATTTACTCCCATCCATTACAAAAAAATGTGTCTAATCTCTTTTATAGCACTAAATGTTCAGTATGTTATTACTACTTGCCTTTTGGATATCAGGGATATCTGAAACACAGTACACAGGATTCATATCAAAATATTTCAAATAAAAGCCAAATTTGAATCTATTAATTCATAATAGAAGCCAGGTCAGGGGATCATCAACATCATATTGGTGTTTTGGTATTGGTATTGGTGCCTATTTTGACCAACCAGCAGTAGCCAAACCTTGCCACAGCAAGAATGCCGGAATTAAAAAAAGATGGAAAAAAAACTCCTAATAATGTCGCACTCAAATCTCACTTTTACTCTGGTAGCTCTGGTGGAGTACAAGAATATCAGTAAGACAACTCTGCAGGAAAGCATTGAGAGTGAGATGTCTGGAGATCTGGAGAAACTCCTCGTGGCTGTTGGTAAGAAAAATACATTCTTGTCAGTTTGCTTTTGATTCTTACATGTTACTTACAAGTACTTTTTTTTTATCTTTGCCTCCACCTAAGACTGATTCAACATATAAATATCTAATTTTTTTCTCTGTCTAGTCAAGTGTGTGAAGAGCGTTCCTGCATACTTCGCGGAGAGGCTTTTCAAGAGCATGAAGGTAAAATTAACAATTTGTCCTTAACTTGGAGGTTCAGCACAACAAGCATGTCTGTGATGGGAAGAAAGTGTTTCCCATACTTGATGAAAACAAAACTGCTGAGACCTCAGAATATAGCCTTGGCCAACTACAGGTGCAGACTAGTGTTCTGCCCAAACAAAGATTAGCGGTGGGAACACCAATGTTTTGTCTACTACAATGTATCATCCGCTACGCTTCAAAATCAGTATGTTCCTGTTTCATCGTCATTCTGGATCGAGACGCCTGATGTGAACCATTTCTCAAGTCTTATTCTTGGTAACTTAGACACTCAGTTTTCAGTCCAGTTATTCACCTAGTTGGAAACAACATATTAAAGAGGTTCAGCAGTTTTTTCCATAACAATGTCAATGAAATCAACATTGTTAGGTTGGATCGTATCCCTTCTATCCACAGCTGACTGTAGTGATCATCGCTGGTGTGGAAGGGAATGTTAAGCCATGCTTTTATTGCTGCAGCTTTGACTTCTAACATGTCAGTGTTCAATTGTCCAAACCAACTGGGACTCTGCAGACGCACACATGATTCTGTTTGTTGTATCTTTTACGGTAGCTGTGTTAATGGTTGCTTTAAAGTAAACATTTCCTTTCTTTTCTATTTTTCTTCCAAAAAAAAAAGAAAATGGAAATGCTGACAATAATACTAACAAAAACGTCCGCTCCCAATACAGAAAGATTATTTCCAGCAACAATCACCTGAGATCTGGTTAATCTTTGAAACAGGCAAAACAAGGGGCGTCACTCTGCCATGTTTTGTTAAAGCTTTGTTTAAGATGCAATGTTTTAAAGTAAATTTAGCTAAAATGGTTAAAGTGCTAGCTTCTGAAGTGGGGTGTATATATTTACCAACATTGTGTTCGTTTTTTGCCTTGTGTGTTAACGAAAACAGTTGTGTGCAGATACCCACTTGCCAAAGTTTCTGCATTGATCATTTTACTTTAGTGTTGGGGGGGGGGGGGGGGGGGGGATTCTTGAGGCCCTAGTTTTATGTCACATGTGGATGGTTATGTAATCTGTTACTTCCAAGTACTACAAACCTTCCTGCGTTAATTCCTGCTGCCCCATCTGCAATCACGACACAAACAAAAGCCAGGTACTGGGGTACTGGATACTCGTGCAACTCAGTAGATTCAAAAAAACAATCCCATTTTGTCCTCAGCAGCTCTCCAGGTTCTTCATTTGAGATATTTGTGAAACATTGTCCATCTCAATTCAGAAAAAACAACATTGAAACCTACTCCCCCATACTCTATTCTACTCCTCAGCTTCTGTGAATTTTGAGTATTAGTAATACCCAGAATAAGACCCTAAATTCAAACAGGCGTCCATAATACTGAGACTTATGAAAGCTCCCATTTGTATACCACTTTCCCATTGTCATAGTAATCATAAGGTAGACTTAAAATGTACAGTATATCATTTGTGTTCCATAGTATCCAAACTATATGCTAACAATGCCAACATAGAAACACAAAAGTGGACTTTTGTTTGTTTCATTGTGGATCAATGATCATATTTGCTCTTCATTCAGGGTGCAGGGACCACGGAGTCAACGCTGACCAGGATACTCGTCAATCGCTCTGAAATTGATTTGTTGGACATCAGAGCAGAATACAAAAAGATGTTTGGATGTTCCCTCTACTCCCACCTGGAGGTCAGTTTACAAGCTTGCAGAGTCATACTCTATTATTATTGTATTATTTCTATCGATGCCTCTTGTTTTGCACTATCCCCTTTGCTGCTGTACACTGCGAATTTCCCTGCTGTGGGACTAATAAAGGAATTCCTGCTTTTATGTTCTCATTTGTACAGGCCGAGGTGTCTGGTAGCTATGGTGACGCCCTGAAGCAGCTGTGTGGCCAAGAGGACTAATTCCCGCGTTGTGACGTTCAGCTTTTCACCAAAGAAGATGGAACAGGCTAGCTGCCATCCATCCCAATAATAATAATAAATTGATTTAAATACTGATGCCTTATAATGTGAAATTCCAGTAATATACAGTAGCTTTTGTGTTCAAAATGTTGTTTTTACAACCTGTAAAACATCCATTAAAAATATGCATATCAAACTTTGATAAAAAAAAATGCATTTTACTTGGTGTGAATAAAAACTCAATGACATCACAGCATTGATATAAAAATATTTTATTTAATAGTTTTGTTAATATTGCTGTATCCAACTCCAACACAGGTCATCAGTATTTTGTCTCCACCCTTCCTCTCATCTTCTAAAGGCTTCTGGATCTCAATGTTGAACATAACTTGGAAGGCATCTCTGATGTGTCTGAGGAATGCAGTCCTGGAGAGAGATGGGAGATGGTTTTATTTTTATGCATGCTTTTTTTTTTGCGTATAATCTTGCTTTGTGTTTCAAGTATCACAATCCTAAAACCGATATGCAACATATTACACCCAAATAAAATCATGGAGCCCCACAGCAACAGACCCCAAGTCTCTGTCTGAAGTGACTGCGATAAAAACACACACATATTTTTCAGTCTTAGACATTACCTGTGTAAAAGGAAGACTGATCTGAGATGGCACTGCCAATCTTCAGTTATCATAGTACTGTACTTGAGAACGACACAGCACCGGTACCATGATAACTGAAAATGGACAGTTCATAGTTCACTCCTTACTCAGGACTGATTGGAAAAAGATGCTCATGTGAGGTTTACCATCCGGCCATAACATTTCTGATATGGAAGCTAATTTGCATTTTCACTTTGCAAAATATACCACACAGTCTTTGTCACTGCAGTCGTGCTCTCGCAACAAACCGTAGAAACTGCAGTTGCTTGTGTGCTGTAAACATTAAATCCAAGTTACGTGGGGAGAAAATCATGCTAGACACAGGAAAAGAGCAGTAGTAACTGGAAGAGAGGAGAAACAAGTCACCCAACTAAATACAAGACTGAGGCCATGTTACATTTGTCCTCCGTGAGCAAGCATATGAATGGTCCATCTGTTAGTCGAGTGCTGAATGACGGTGGCTTACGTGTATGGTGAAAGGGGTCCGAGCAGAACCTTTGACACATCCTGTTGGCCAAGGGTCATCAGGAGCAGCGCCAGGCTCTGATTGGTTGAATCCACACAGCCACCCTATAACAGTGAAATGATCATGGTTTCCAGTATTTAAAAAAAAAAAAAACACAACAACAAAGTGCGTCATAGAGGGGGAGATGTTTAGAAGAGAAAAACACAGACCAACTCTGTGACTGACCATCTTAGGTCCTGATTCAAAAGACAAAATGCAACTTTTACCCTTGAAGACAAAATAAAAACAAAATTCACTTTGAATTTAACAATTTTCACGAAAAACGTCCACCATTAATCTGTTGTAGGCCTACAGCTTAAAATAATCACCATATTGCATTGTGGATCTGATCTCACAACGTACTCGTGTGGGCCAGAAATGCAGTAATCTGGCAACACAGTGGCTCGTCAGCAGAATAATGATTCAATTACATAACTGAATTCATAGTGGAACTATGGCAACACTGTTTATATTGTTGAGTCTGGGTTTAACTAAATTCCCTCCACAGCTGCATGCGTCTCATCAGCAAGCTTCGTAAGCCCCAAAACACGTCCTGAGGTTCAACTTATATGACCTTGATAAAACAACATTACTATGAGGTTTCAAAATTATTAGCAGTAAAACAGGACTTTTTTTTTTTAAATAAGAAAAAACAGCACCAGTAAAAAAAACAATAAAAAATAAAAAAAACAATACATCTGTTACCTTTTGAGAAACTTGTGTCCAAGACCCTTAACTTAAATAAATAAAATAATAAAAATTGATCGATCCAAAAAAAAAAAACTATCTTCTATCAGGCTCAGATTTTTCCACTTGACTGTATTACAGACATGTAGTAACAACTCTCAGCAGCTACTTTCAACCCATCACTTTGAGGCAGCCAAGATGCCCTAAGAGACCAGCCGCCACCGCAAAGCCTTGCCTGATGACAAGGCTTCGTGGAAAAGTCCCTTGAATCCTATGAACGAAGAGTTATCTCCTCGAACAAAGCCAAAAGAACAACACAGCTTTAAAATGCCTAAACCCCAGAAGTTTTAACAGGGAAATAAATTCATACGAACAAGGTATTCAATACAAAAATAAAGAGAATTATGCATTTTACATGCATTTGTTTTGCTACAACCAATTAAATGGATTTAAAGTAAGAGATTTCTCCTTGGAATCCAAGTTGACATCAGTGTTAATAACCACTGATTATTAAAACAACAAATCCCCAGAAAATAAAGCTAAAGCGTTAAACCTTAAGCACTTACATGGGCTCCTGTAACTGGTTGACTCTGCTTCACAAACAAGATGTCCATGGTGCAGCTTTGGTTGACTACTAGAAAACTGTACTCATTAACCATAAAACAAACAAAATCACACACAGAAAGCTCCCATACATGTCCTTAAATATAAAATCCTCCACATTTCTCCGCGTACACATGCCTTCTATTCTAGTGCTATCTCGCTTGAATGTTGCAGTTGCTCTGTCCTCCAGCTGCCGTTGTGTATTAAAATAAGCAGTTATTCAAATATTGAGTATCCAGGCTTGGCTGATGAGACTACCTTCCCCTCATGGAAGCCCATCGTATTAAAAACCAGGGACAAAAACGTAATAAGTAAGGATTTCTGAACTCACCACCATCTAAGTCAGCTAAAGAGAAATGTTAGCTCCGCTCCGTTGGTTGGCGTTAAGAAGAATGATCAACAATATTCCTCTTTCAGAGTTAATCAGCACTACCCTGACCAGCTAACTGGACTCACATGGCTTCGATGAGAGGGCTGAGAGGCAGACACATGTGGAGGCGCACTGAACACACAGAATCTCATTGTACATATTCTGTTGAAGTTGCTTGTTTTACCTGTGTGACCATGTGAGGATCTGTGCCCACAGTAATACACAGCAAAATAAAAATAAAAAAATGTGATCACAGCTACAATATAAGTGGAAAGACTGATTCATGAAACATTTTGCACGCCCTCTCCCAGGTGGGTGAGAATTATTTTTTAAATAAGTTTAAATTTCACATTTTTCAATGTACAAAACACTTCAGCAGATTCGACTTCTCAGCCTAAACATTTGTACATCCCAGAGATTAAATGGATTATGTACATGACCTGACCAGTGGATTATGAACATCTGAACATTGTTACTTAAATCTGAGCCGATTTAAATATGAAAAAAAAAATCTAAGTCGATATTCATCCCAAATATTTTAAAAACGCACATTTTAGTTGCATCACTCAGGCCCAGTCCCCTGTCCGACAAACTACTTCAATATTGAATTAATTCTCCTTAACTGCCTTCATCCAACAAATAAGGATACACCCCATGAAACTGGAGAAAATGCATCAAAAGTGCATGTACCCTCCATCTCCTCTACATTGTGGCTCTGCCCACAAATGGCTTTTGCACTGACTTGCAGACAAGGTTCATTCCCCAGAAAAGAAGGGATACAAGGAGAGCAACTGTTGAATGAAGGGATACTAATATGATCTGGTCATGCATGTCAGACATTCCCTGAGAATTCCACTTTTCCCAATCCTGGAACAGACTGCATATTCTTCAGCATTAGATTAGCCTTCAGTAATAAAAGCTTTAACCAAGCATCGGAGAGTTAAGACCAAATGTAACTGTAAAAAACCACCACGACAAATTGCAAACTACAAATGGTAATAAATAAAAAAAGCCCTACAACATATTGAGTGTCACCAGCTTATGCAATCACAGAACGTTTGCAGGAAATGTGCAACACTACCTCCACAAAACCACCAGCAACTGAGTGATTACCAAATGTCTTACTGATGTTGGGCTTTGAACTAAATGGGTGCCACGTCTTTGCTGATAAACATTGATTAAATCTCCTTCCACCAGATCCACGTCTTGTCACATAAAGCAGCGTTATTACCCGTTTTAAAGCTGTGGTTTTGGAATTACAAAATGCTGCTTCTGACTCCAAGTCACAAGGAGACATTACTCCCATGCCATTAGGTTCTTTAGTTTATGGTTCTAAGTTTTGACGATTTACCATGTGATATGAAAAACCAGAAAACTTCCATGTTAGGAATATCTTCCTTCCATTTCGTTTTGGACTGGTAAAAGCTGTCACAAGCATAGCATTTCTAGGAACCGTTTAACCATTAGCACTGGTATTGTTTAAGACATTTACTTTTTACATTTGCAACATTGTATTCCATCGTACAAAACCAAATCAAGATCGATCAACAAGTTGGACCTATTGCAAATTAATTCTGTTAATCTTTGATGTGTTGGAAAGACAGTGCAGTCAGAAAACCACTTTGAATGTTTGAACTATGCAAATGTTGCAGCACGTGGCTGGAATTTTGAATGCCATCTGCTTTATGGGTTAAGTTGTTGACAGACACTTCTCAGTTTTTCTGTAGTGTTACAGCCACAGACAGTGTATTACTTCAACATGAATACAATGTAACTGTGACTTGTTTGCAAATTCACATTTAAACAAAATGATCCTGGATAGATTTGTAATACTTTGGAAAAACATCACTCTTGGGGGGGGGGGGGGTCTAATCTAATCTAATCTACTACTAGTGGGTAAATGGCTGTGAATGCCCAACTGGGGGGTTTAATTACCCATTCATATTTTATATCTCAGACAATTATTTTGATCAACCCACAATCTTGATGTTTTAAGATCATCATCCCGTGACTTTTGAAGCATGTATCAAATTTTACATGAAAATGTAAATTTCTACTGTAAGCCTCCATTTCATATCGATTCAAACTTCAGAATGAAACAAAATAGCAAGTAGTGGAAGAGCTGCTAAAATAAACCAATAATATAATCAAAAAGACATGTCTAAAACCAAAGGTTATTGTGGCACTAGTGGCCTTTATTATGAAAATAGGTAGACAGGCTGGGACTCAAACCTACACTGCCCGCACGAGGACTGTAGCCTCTATAAATGGCGCCTGCTCAACCATCTGAGCTATCCAGGGCCCCATCTGTGTGTACTGCTTATACACTTTACTGTTTGTGTTAATATTTGAATCACTTACCCTATACACTTCTTCCAAAAGTAGTTTGGCACAATTTTTGCCAAGGGTCCCTGGTAATATGGGCTCTCCCTGTCCCTGTGGCGTGGATGACATTTCTGCACTGAGGAAGCAGCCGTTCAGTGTTTCTGCCACCAATGTCAGACCGAACCCTGGAGACCTGAAAGTCACATTTAATTATTGTCCTACCGTAACAACGCTTTGAGACAGGCTGAAACACAATATCCCACAGTCTTGGTAGCTTGAAACATGTGCAGATACTCACTTGCCAGAGTTGAGTCCTTTCATGTGGTCTGTATAGATGTAAATGTCGGGGATGAACTGGTTGAGGACACTCCTGGCAGCCTCAACAATCATGTTGCCCATCTGAGGAGATACTCGCACAGAATATCTTAACACATTAAGGATCTCCAACAAACCATTTACCAGTGGAAGTTTGTATGTTCTCTAAGTCAGTGTCTCCCAGCCTGGGGTCCAGGCCCCCCCTGGGGGGGAGCGAAACTTTGTCTGCTTTGAGGATATGCAGTTGTAAAAATTATATTTACACATGTTAAATAAATAAAAAAATCATAATAACACACCTAATGGAATACAGTAATCCAAGTCTGTATAAACCCACTTGAAAATATATTTTGGTCATTTTAAAATACTGAGTTATTTATCAGGATAAAAACTTAAAAATGTATTATTATATCATTATTATTCAACATTTAATCATACTATTACTCTGACAGGTTTTTAAAGGAAAAATGTTAAAAAAAAATTTCAGAAATATTTTTATGTCCTTGCAATTATTTTTGGTGTGCATTTTATACATTGGTGACACAAAAGGAAGGTGAGAAAAACAAAGTACAGGGTAAACCAAAGAGAAATGTATGAAAAAAACATAATTAATGTTAATTTTTTTTCAATTAAAGGTTTGTAACGAATAACTTTACTCTTTTGCTGCTAGTACGTACGGGGCGGGGGGCCCGGCTGGCTCCATTGAAAAAAGGTTGGGGACCGCTGCTCTAAGTCACTCCTGGGTGACTGAACTTCTTCCCCATCACTAAAACATTGTCCAGGCATCCTACAACAGAAACTCATTTCAGCCACCTGCAACATTATTTCAATCACTACCCACAGGTGAGGGTAGGAACATGGATCAACCTATAAGTAACAGGCCACACCTTTTGGCTCTGATCCCTGATGGCCACAACAGAGTGGTACAGGATCCACATTACCGCAGATGCTACGCCGATCTCCTCGTCAATCTCCCGCTCTGAGAACCTTGAGCTTATATTTGGAGGTGCTGATTTTCATTTCTGACACTTCACACTTGGCAGCAAACTACTACAAAGAAAGCAGAAGACCACCAGTTTACAATCTAAAGAGACTGCCCCCCCTTATCCATGTAATGTTACAGGTATGTCAACCATAACAGCCTCACAACATCCAGAGCCTCAAGGAAATCGGAGCAAATCTCATCCAACCCCTGAATCCTGCCACAATGGAGCTTTTGAAATACCTCGGGATCTCAGCTCTAATTATGACCAAACCTATTCCAGAGTACATAGATCCAGCCTCTGCTAGGGAGGATATAATGGCTTGGATTGACATAATCATCAAAACTATTCCTTCCTTGGTTCACTGACCTCCCTGGTCAAGGTGAACAGCGCCCCATAACCTCTATAGACACCTGACAGTTCCCAAAAACCTTCTCAGAGTCGACTGAAAGTCAGTCGGTCTCCATAGCTTCTCCAAACTCCCCCCACACCTGGGTTTTTGTTCTGACTGCAGTCTGACTGACTTGTCTGTACCCATCACCTGGCTCCAGAGCCCAAAACACTAGTAAGACTTGACAGCCTCCCTCACTACAGTGTCCACCTCCGGGTTCAGGGATTACCACCAATAACTTTGCGGCCACAACTTCAGTCAGTGTCCTCGGTAGTGGAGACACAACATATTTCCCATTCAGACTCAGTCAGTCATTCTCTTCCCTGAAAATGTGGTTGAAGAGCTGCCAGAGGCGGGCGTTAAAGATGTTACCAGCAAACCCTCGCTATACATTTGGGCCTCCTAGGTCTATCAGGCATCTATTCCCACCATCTGATCCAATATATAAGTAATCAGCCATCTTCACCCAAACGTCTAGAACAGGGGTCGGCAACCCAACATAATGAAAGAGCCATATTGGACCAAAAACACAAAAAACAAATATGTCTGGAGCCGCAAAAAATGAAAAGTCTTGTATAAGCCTTAGAATGAAGGCAACACATGCTGCATGTTTCTATATTAGTTAGAACTGGGGGGAGATTTATTTTCGCGAAAAATGTGAAATGTCGCGAAAAAAGTCAAAATTTCAAGTTGAAATATCGAGAAAAAAATCAGAATGTCAAGAAAAAAAGTCAAAATATCGAGAAAAAAGGGAAAAAAGTGAAGAAAAAAATTTTTTAAAAAAGAAAAAGACACGAAAAAAAGGAAAAAAAAGCCAAATATTTTTGAAAAAGCTCCAGGAGCCACTAGGGCGGGGCTAAGGAGCCGCATGCGGCTCTAGAGCCGCGGGTTGCCGACCCCTGGTCTAGAATGTCCAATGATACAATAATAAATTATCATCCTCCTGGTGTCATCTTCATAGTTTTCATTATAGACTAACTGAATAGCACAGACGTCCAACAACAGAACACTACTTGGGTTTCAGATCAGAGAGGCTGTTCCTCCCAATCACACCCTTCAGGAAACCGTCTTTACCAACACAAGCTTTAAGTCCCCCAGAAGAACAACAGAGTCCCCTTTAGGAGCACGTTCCAACCCGCCCTCCAGGTACGACACTGCTATTTGGTTTATAAGCAGCATTTTTAACATTTTATATAGGCCAAAAAGCATTGTTTATTGATTAAAATAACTGATAGTTGCAGCCCCCAAATTCTTACCATCACATACAATAGGACTTGTAAAAAGGCTTTGTTTAACACTTCTGTACCGACAGACAAACCATTAAATATGACCTCAGACTGCTAAGGATACGCCATTCCTCTGATCCTCTTGATCTTGCCAGGCTCTGTCAGTTGGACTGGCTTTATGGTTCTGTGTACAGGGCATGTGAAAACCACTTCTCCTCCCCCACCAGGTGCCATCCCTCTCTTCACCACCTGAGGGAGTACCAGCAGAAAGATAATAAATGGACATTGACATCAGTTCATGTGCTAAACAAAACCAAAGCTTCATTCTTGTCCTATGATACCACATCATCCTTACCTTAAGTTCAAACCCCTCACCATCAATCCCAAATCTCTTCATCAGAGGGAGGGCTGTGGACTTTAACAAGTCAACCTGCAAGACAGTAAAATAATGCTGACAAAAGCTGCATTTCCAAAGACTCAAAAATATTGGTTTGGTTCCAAAAAAACAAACCAAGTGAATGACTACATAATCAAACAACTTAAAGCAAAACCTGGACTTTTGTCAGGTTCTCAAACTCTGTACATCTAGCATCTCTTCTCTGCAACAAACTTACGATGCATGTGTCAAACTGTAGTTTATATTTGTTACAACTGTACTTAACTACATAGGAGTGTAAACTAAACCAGGAGGACAAAGACAGATAATCCAGAAGAGATTCCTGAGATCAATCTCTATGTCCAATAGACATAATCCATCCGCACCTCTGTTAAAAAAATACTCTATATTACCCATTCATAAACTCAATGTTTTTCACTCATGTTTATTTGTGCACAAGTTTATCAACAATAAGCAAGATCTTCCGGACACCTTTCATAATTTCTTTAGTTTTTCATCTGACTTGCATTCATACTCAACTAGACACAGTGTCAACCTACATTTACCCTTCTGTCGAACATCTTTTCATCAGTTTAATATTTCATTTAGAGGTCCTAAACTCTGGAACAATTTAGATATGTCTCTGATCCACATTGTCATTTATATCCTTCAAAAAATTGCTGAAAAAACATCTCATGTCCTAATTTTTCAATGTATTCTCTATTATGTATCCTTGTTTTGTTTTCATGTTTATAGAGTTTTCCTATGTTTGTACATTTCATTTTCTTTTTACAGTAGATGACGGGGGTGGAACTCTGTACAAGCCCTCTGGGCTTCGTTCCCTCCTTGCACTATTTTTTTAAAATTGTGCTAAATAAATAAATACAAATACAAATACAAAGATGAAGAGTATTAGTACTAGTCAGCTGTGATGTTATTTATGTGTGCATGCTCACCGTGGGGTCAGTGGGGTCATTAGTAACTCCCCTGAGAGTTGCCTTTAGAGACGTCTTCATGAAAGGAGCCAGCATGAGCAGAGCCTCCAGATAGTATCCTACGGAGCGCTGCGGGTTGCAGTCATGTTCTACAGAGCCTCCATACAACAACCCGGGCTGGTAAAACACCGTAGTACCTAATAAAGACAGTCACATGAAGATTGAGTCTGCAAGCCAGCAGATGGTACCAATAACAATGTCTATACAGAACTAATGTGAACAGACTTGTCACAAGGAATACAAGAGGCATCTGAAAGCAAGTTTTTTTCCATCATCAACCATTCGTTCTTGTTTTCTAGCATCATGGTTATAAACTGGATCAAACTATGACATGTAAATGCCACACCCAGTTTTCCAAATATATTATCTGCTTCTAAAAAGGTCTTAGTAAAGATGATGGAAAATTAGAACTACACACATGAACAGAGACCAATATCCTGACAAGGTAATGTATAGCTGGATTTTAATAACCATGATTCTTAAGTAAAAAAAAAAAAGAAAGGGACTCATCTTTTGTTTAAAAGCAACCATTAAAAAAAGAAAAGGATGCACACAAACTAAACCTAGAACCATCAACCTCGGGTACAAACTAGAAGCTTGCAGTGGATAAAAAGCCTCCAATACTGGTCCTGAGATCCATTTACTTTGATGTTTTCCTGCTCCAACAGAGCAAAGTCAAATTAGTGAATCTGCCCGTTAGATTTTCATCAAGCTCTACAGAAACTCTATGATGGCACAGTAATTGGAATCAGGTGTGCAGCAGTAAGACACGATCCAAAACAAGTCCTCACGCCCAGTATTATGAAACACTGATATGTAATATACTGAAACTTGAAATGATGCAAACTTTTATTCCTCATATGTGCAACATAGTACAATAACATACGTTCAGAGTAAACGTCTATTAGATAACCACAGAGTGCCTAAGCCAAATCTACAGTGTTCTCATTTTAACACTCACCTGTTTGGTTGATCTCTATTCTGGAGCCATTGGTGACTTTATCGAGGAGTCTGATGAAGCTTGCTTCAAAATCTGCAAAATATAAGAATGTAAAATATCTAAAATTGTCAATGCCACAGTAACTATAACTTTATCTCAAACACTTTTTGAACTAAAATGTAATATTCTTTTCCTCCATCACACAACATGTGATTTAACTGCATGGCTCTGGTGCAGGGTTGCCAACCTTTGTCCCGTATTACCGTGAGAGTCAAAAAATAGTTATAAAATGGCATTGAGCTGTTGAGTTCATACGTTTTTTTTCTGATTTACTACAACTGCAGCCTACAGTCATGGCCTTTGAGGCACAAATAGGTTTACAAGTTTTCTACAGACTTTCTGATTGCACTTTTGTTATTGGACTAGATATGTGCACTATTACAGAATGGATGTTCTGCTTTCTTTCTATTTTATATTAATGTATACAATTTTAAGTTAAAGCAGGATAGGTTTCTGTTTAAGAAAGATACTTATTTTATTCAGTTCATTTTGTTATTTTGTATTAAAGTGAATTGGTGGATAATAATTTGTTTCCCATGTGTTCATGGCATTCATAAATATGAATATAATTCAATTCAGGTTCGAGTCTGATAGTTAAAAAATCGATGCCGATGAGGTGTCCCTTATTTATTTCTCAGGGAGTTGGCAACCCTACTTTGATGTGAAGACACATAACTCACATCATCCCAGTACTATTATTTAATAAAACACATATCTCATCTTCAAAACTTCCGACGGATCTATAAACGATATTAAACGATCTACTACTATTGGGGAATATTTCCCCTCCATTCATACTTGGTACAGGTCATTCCATCCCCTCTGACTCGCGGTGATTAAACACACTCCCAACTGCGTAACAGCTAGCCCCGTTAGCACCGAGCTAACCACGACGCCACATGCGGACTAAACTCACACTAAACTCACCGCGCAGCCCCGGCTCGTCCTCTCGACACCGTATTTTGCTTATCTTAACAGATTTCCCACTCAGCGTGGATAAAACCAGCCGCTGTCGGAGGAAGTTGCAGCCGTCGTAGGATAGCCTGTTGCATGCCATGTTATTGTTGTTAGCGCCTGGCGTCACAGAGATCCACGTGTGTTTGAACAGGACGTGAGTGGGAGGGAGGCGTGCTACGGCAAGCAGCGATGGTCAGGAAAAAAAAGCGCATCGCCACAATGAGATACTAGATGGCAGCCCTGAACGGGCGTGGCGATATGCTGCTTTCCATTTACCTCGGAAGTCGGAACTCGCAACTGGGAATGACGTCACAGCCGAGTTATCAGCGTTCCAGTTACAAGTAGGTAAACAAGTTTGTAGTTCGCATATACCACATGAAAAATGTAAATTACACTATAGCAGCATATATATGCCGAACAATACTTGTATACAACTGATTTAGTGTGACCAAAACTAGAATGAAGTGCTACAATTTTTTACAGAGCTCTCTGTCTCTACTGTTTACAACCGGGGCAGCCATCTTGGAATGTGAACTCGGGGGTGGTGAAGACTCTCCCACTTTCCCAGTGGGAAATCCCACTTCGAGGGGCATTCCAGTTGAAAATTCCGACTGGGAACTGGGAAATCCCCACTTCCGAGGACAAATGGAACGCGGCATAAATGGCAGCCCTGAACGGGCGTGGTGATAATCACTCTTAAAGGGACAGTAATGTAACAATGTAAACAAATAGGGTTTTTAACATTGCACATAATTTCTCTTATTTTAAAAAAGTACATTTTATTTATTATTTTCATTTATTTTAAAAGGACTCGTATTTTATCCACAAAGAGTGGCAGCATTAAGTAGAATCTTAGAGCATTGTATGCGGGATTAAAGTCATTTATAAATCAGCAAGCTTTACAAACGTAATTTAAATTGTTTTCAAGTAGTCATCAGTTGAAATAGTTTTGATATAATCGAGCATCAAGGGACTGGCTGAGCTGCTCGGAAGGGATTAATCAGCAACCTTTGCCAATACGCTTTTTATCCGCCAGCGGAACAGTTGCGTAACCGCATAACACCATAAAAGCATCGCCTGCAAAGCATAAACGGGGATGCAGGCGAGCACATTTCTTAATAGGTCAGAAAGGAGCTAATTTTTGTGGGATGTGCGTCGTCTTGTGTGGAGGACTTCGTCTGAATCTGAGAGGCTAAAGCCTGCTGAAGCTCTGTGGCCGCACTCATCTCTTTTCTCCTCCTCCTTCCTCCTCCTCTTCCTTCAAGGAAGGAGGAACAGACTGGCCCACTCTTTGTTGCGTAGCCCGAGTAAAGGCTGTCTGTACGTGCTTCGTTCCGGTCACTTCACCTGAACATCCAGAGACGAGGCTTCTCTGAAGCCTGGGTATATTTCTGCTGTTAAATAGGGTATTAAAGTTGAAGCCATATCCGGGTTGGAAATGGTTCTGCAAAGAGTTATCCGTGCTGTTATTATGGGACCCCCAGGATCCGGGAAAGGGACGGTGTCTGCGCGCATTACCAAAACTTTTGGACTGAATCACATCTCCAGTGGGGACCTGTTAAGAAGCAACATTAAGGAAAAGACGGGTGAGACAGTGTGTCCTATTTTCACAAAAATAAATGACTAGACAGATGCAAACGAGGAGACGTGCAAAACATATAAACTTAAAAATATTCTTTGGTCTTTTATTTTTTATCTTACAAGAAATATATTCTTGTTTTACAGTGTCTAGAAATAATACTACATTGAAAAAGATGTGCATTTCAGTGTATGGTATAACACTCTGGAACAATCTTGATGAAAGTGTGAAGGTCTGCAAGAACATCAGGCTATTCAAACGCTGCTATAAGCAGATTCTCATACTGAACTACCAACATTTGATGTTATAATGACCATGATTTTTTATTTTATTTTTTTCATTGTCTTTTTTTTCTTCTGTGCATGATGCTTTTCTCTCTTTTTTAGCTACTTTTATTATGGTGATTGTTTTTTTTTTCATTGACTTTTTTTCTTCTCTACTGTGCTTGATGCCTTTCGTTTTAGCTACTTTTATTATTGACTCACTTGTCTTTTAATTACTTTTATATTGATATACTTTTATATGTCAAGAAAAAGGGTATATACTGTATATATGTATTATTGTTATTATTATTATTATCGTTATTGCTATTATTATTCTTTTATATATCGGATATTCTTATATTGCAAGAAGGGGCCGGACTAGATAAGCATTTGCTTCTTCTTGTCCCTTCTTGAACAAAACTGGTTGTGCTTTATTATTGTTGTTGATGCATGGTGTGTTTTTTTGTTTTGTTCAAGATGAATAAAGATCAAAATAAAGAAAACGTATTCTAATAAGGCTTGTCCTCTGGACTGTAGTGATAAGAGTACCACTCCTTCAATAGTGAATTTCTTATCTCGCTGGGAGACAGAGAAACAGTTGAGCTGGACACACAGTTTTGAGGGTTAAAGAAGGTCTCTCTTTTATGTGGATACTCCAAACATTTTCGTTACATAAACTATACAAGGCAACCTACCAATATCACCTTGGATATAGATAAAGCAGGCCGTAAAGATAACTGCAGCTGGGAGCTTTTGTTCCTTGTGAGGAAGAGTGCTGATAAAAATGTGTAACAGTTGTAAATGGGCTAGTAAAGTTAGAGGGCAAGAGTGCATCTGAAGTAGGTCTTATGCAAAGTGTCTGTGACTGTGCAGACCTTTTCTGTTTCCTCTGTTTGACCTAATCCTTGTATGGTGGTAGCTGAGCAGTTCCTCTATGTGTTCAATCAGTGTAGTATTGATTATCGCTGACTGTGTTTTTATTTAAAACATTTTCCCTGACCAGTCTGATTTGACTGCAGTTGCAGATTTGCATTTTGGTTCTTTTTCTCAGTAGTAACCTTCTCCATATATCTTTTCCCCCAACCTTTTTGTTGAAGCTATGCCTTTTTCACGCTCAATTCTCACCGATCCACAGACTTTGTCTAATCTAAAAGAAATTGGTTGCCTATTCAAATGTTTATACTGTCACAGCAAGCTTTACTCAGGTCTCTGTCACTATATAAGTTTGCTCTAGTCTAGACGATATATTAACAGAGTCAGGTGGTTTCAGGAACTTCCTTCTGTCAGATGAACTCTGACCATTTGGGCCTAAGTGGAAGTGATGGAGCAAGACGAGTCGGATGTTCCAAATTTCCTGAATGTACAGTACTTTATCGCTTTGAACTGTTCATCAAGTGCTTTTGTAGTTAAACAATTCAAATTGTGTCATCATATTTTTTTGCTGTCTGTTTTGTGCAAGATAATATACATTTTCTACAATTAACCCTGATTCATAATGTAAAAGTCACTTCTTTGATACATTGAATCAAGTATGATTGTTCTCCCTCCATGCCAAACAGATGTAAGGGGTTCTTTTCATGGTGGTCTGCATTTTTCACAACAGGCATATACTGCATTTCCTCATGGTCATAGTAATCTTTAGATTTATTTTTCAACTTTGTCAGTCCACAATCCAAGTTTCCATGACAACAGAGTGTTATTGCAGGTGTCCGTTTCAGTTTCCTGAAGATCATTAGCAACCAGACAGGGATTTTGTTACATCTTCCTTACAGACCTACAAGCAGTTTTCTTGGTTTCTTAACTTGAAATTCACTGTTCTTTTTTACTACTATTTCCTAATCACAGGACAAACTGAGGAAACATCTGCTCATTTTCCTATAGTTTTATTCTTGAAAATTACAGAGGAGCTTGTTCACTTTAGAAATGCTTGATGTATAGAGAGGAAGTCAGTTTATCAGTCAGTTTATTAACAGACAATTATTCTCAGTTAGAGAGGGTTTTATTCATAGGCTTTTGATGTGCAGCTGTGTGAAAGATTTTATGTATCCAGAAAAAAATCTTCTATTTCCTTCCAGGCCTTAAAATAAGAGGATTAAACCCCCAATAAAGAACAAAGTCATGATTCAGTAGCTTGTCGAACCACCTTCAGCAGCAATGACTTCAAGTCACAATGTTCTGTATGCTGTTACCATTTTTCTCACAAATCAAGGGGGTTTTGTGGGCATTATTTAACTTAAAGTCCCATCACAGCATTTTGGATAACATGGGACAACGGCAACATCTTGATTCTTTTGACCCTGATGTCTTGTTGTGTGAACACATTGCAGCAGAGCTTCAGCTGCCAGACAAATCCTTTCACATTTGATTTGGTTATACAGAGGACTTTGTGGCCAATTTAATGACTGTGAGGTTCCCAGATCCTGCAGCTGCAAAACAAGTCCAGATCATCAGCCTTCCACCACCGTGCTTCTGAGTTGGTTTGAGCTTTTTGTGCTGATATACTGCTTTTGGTTTTCACAATAGTTGTGTCATGCATTATGACCACAATGGTTTCATCTGTCCAGATGCAGCTCTGCTGACCTATGCCATGTTGTCATGGTGGTTTTAGAGAGACGAGACTTTCTCCTGGTAACACTTACAAACAAGCCGTACTTGTCCAGTCTGTTGCACTTTCCCTGAGTGCTGAAAGGTCTGACAATGGACTAAACTCCTGGGAAGATTAGCACCTGCCTTGAAGGTTTTCTACTATTTACCCTCTAAAATCCTAAAAATCTGAAGCAGTCAAGGTTTACTTAGTCTTTCACATGGCGCTTCTATATTTTGTTTAGTTTTTGTTCATTACATAATTGCAGTGTCATATTTTATTGCTCATCTGAGGTATTATTCACCTAATTGTATGAAATAGAGTCTTGGATGTGCTTTCTTTTTAACAGGCGTGCATATACAGTATTAATGAATCTAAATTACAATTCCGTGACTTTGGGTCTATTTATGCAATCTGAAACTCACAATGTTTAAGTAAGGTTTAAGAAAAGTTGTACCTTTTTGATTTTGTATTTTTGGAGAAAACCAATGTCATTGTCTCTTTTTGACAAGCAGGTGTTGCTTTCAGAAGGTTTGAGATTATTTAGGTAAGAAGAAATACTTGAGAAGTAAAATAACTCATGAATAACCCCTTTCTTCCTGCCTCTGTTTTTGTGTGTGCTCCAGAGCTGGGCTTGTTGATGAAGTCCTGTATTGATCAGGGTCAGCTGGTACCTGATGGAATCATATCTCGACTCATCCTGAATGACCTGAGAACAATAGACCACGGCGGCTGGCTGCTCGACGGTAGGACCTTCACAACTTTGTGTCAGCATTTTCATTTCACTGGCAGAAGAACATCCTATCAGCATTGCCTGTCCAAGGTCTCACAACATGTGTGAGAACAGCCATTCACAGTTTGTTTTCCAGTGATAGATAAGCCACTCAAACGAGTGCTGACTTTAACTTCATTTGTTCTCTTTCATGATAGCATTTGTCACACCCAATATGTGTTCCCTCTGATTTTCCTCTGTTTATCTCTGTATTTTCTCAAGGATTTCCTCGTACAGTGTCCCAGGCAGAGGCACTTGATCAAGTTTATGTTGTGGATACAGTCATCAACCTCAATGTACCTTTCCAGACCATCAAAGAAAGGCTGACCTCTCGTTGGACTCACATTCCAAGTGGCCGAGTCTACAATACAGATTTCAACCCACCGAAAGTTCCTGTAAATATAGCATCAATTACCTATTTGTGTTTGTTAACTTGCTTTATTTTGTGTTGAAAAATGGCAGTAAAACTTAAAAGACATTTTCTTAAATACATTTTTGATATTTCTGAAAAAAAAATCCCTATGGATTTACCCACAATGACTCCCATCAGATTGAAAGACTGCTGATCTCTGAACAGAGTGTTGACCCCAAGAAATGAGAATGAATTGTTGCTGCAAGCGTTGATGAGGGGACCAAGTATTTCAGCATGGCAACTTAATCTGATCATGTAAAAAGCAAATATTTCTAAATATTTTTGAATTTAATGACAGATTCACAGCCCATGTTCTTCTCTTGTGCATGTTGATAGATTTCCTTCTCAGTCTGGTGAACAATTTGTAGGTAATCATTCAGATCGGTTAATTTCTCCTGGCCCATTTAGTCAAGGGGCAATGTCAGAGAAATGGAGGGATTCAAAGCTCCAAAACTCCTACGCAGCTGTCATGTACCAACAGAAATGATCATCATGTCACAGACACTTTGCTTTATGTAAATTATTAATTTCATTCCATTTTTTTTTTTTCAAAAGTCAGTGTTAGATCTCTTAGCGGAGCAGATAAGTCACATAATCGTGCATTTGGTGATACAAGCATGAAAATTGGCATGAGCAGTCTCCATGGGTCACTTGACAAGAAAATTGGTCGGGCCACTTAAAATTTCAAGTTGGCGGCCATTTTTCAAGATGGCCGCCACCTTGGTCGATCAATTAAGTGATGTAATGGTTTGGTTGGTGATATAGACATGAAAATTGGCATGAGCAGTCTCCATGGGTCACTTGACAAGAAAATTGTCCGGGCCACTTGAAATTTCAAGTTGGCGGCCATTTTTCAAGATGGCCGCCACCTTGGTCGATCAATTAAGTGATGTAATTGTTTGGTTGGTGATATAGGCATGAAAATTGGCATGAGCAGTCTCCATGAGTCACTTATCAATAAAATGCTACCAGCCACTTGATGGCAGCCATTTTTCAAGATGGCCACCACCTTAGTGGAGCAGTTAAGTGATGTAAAGTTGGTTATACAAGCATGAGAATTGGCATGAGCGGTCTCATTGTTCCCCTGACAAGAAACTGCTCACAGCCAATTGGGATTTCAAGATGGCGGACATTTTTTCAAGATGGCCGCCACCTTATTGGAGCATTTAGGCAAATACAAGCATGGAAACTGCCGTGAGCCGCCACTGGATCCTCAAAAGATCAATTTTCCCATATACATTTTTTTTTCAGTAAAGAGGACTTAGAGTCATTATTTTTTAAGTTTTGGATGATGCCAAAACAATTTTATGCCATGAAAAAAACCTCTAACACTGAGGCATAAAAGTACATTTGTGTTGATTTGGTGATTACGGGTAAATTAGAATAGAGATTAGACAATTGCAAAACTAAGTTCAAAGATGGTGCAGCAACCCATAGGCACTCGAGAGACAGTGAAACTCCATTTGCTGTTTACATTGGAATGGCGGTGTATGCTAAAACACGAAAGCGACAACTCATTGACCTACTTCATGAGAATAGGATATGCATCTCCTATGACAGGGTGTTTGAGGTTTCCGCACTGCTAAGAGAATCTGTGGTGAACCAGTATGTGGTAGATGAGGTTGTCTGCCCACCGATTCTGAGAAAGGGACTCTTCACCACATCTGCTATGGACAACATTGACCATAATCCCACAGCAACAACGGCCCATACATCCTTTCATGGTACAAGTATTTCCATGTTCCAACATCCAGGTCCTAACAATGAGGGTGAGATAAGGCCACCACTCCAACTTTCAGATGACAGACCAAGCAAAGTTCCTGAAATTCCTGAATCCTTCTCGAACATCCAACCAGCTTTCTTCAGAAAGAAAAACCCAGAGCCCCAGCCTGTAGCCAACCTACCTTTACCAGACCTCACTGTATTCAACAGAAACTCGGCACCCGAGTTTGACTGGCTGGAGAAAGTTAGCCTAACCCAAGCAGTCGATGCTTCTGCCAATATAACATGGTCAGCCCACCATGCATCCCAACGGAGGAGCCTTGATTTTAAAGTCAGCATTACATCACTGCTTCCCCTCCTCCGAGACCAAGCCCACTCTGTTGCAACAGTAAAGCATGTCATGGACAAAGTTAGTGATACAGCGGCATTCCTTAATCCAAGACAAACGCCTGTCATAACTGCTGACCAGCCACTCTATGCTCTTGCAAAACAGAACCCTCTGCAGTGGATGACAGCGACCTGCAAGCTTTGGAGAGATTTGTTGTGCTAATGTATGACAGATCCAGCGATGTCACAACTGTGAATGAGGCGAGGCTTGATCTCTTTGCCAGAAAGCAAAGACCATACGACCTGATCCCACCAACTCAAGCAGCACTCAAAGAGCATGCCAAACGTGCATCTTATGAGGCTGGATACGTGTGGGGACAGGCATTAAAGCGACAACCACAAATGCCAAGCCCATCTGACTGGGGATGGATAAAACAAGATGAGGAATGGAAAATCTTTTGGACTCCTTTTCCACCTATTGCAGAGAGTTGTTGGGAGTTGACCAAATGCGGGTGCACCAAGGCATGTACTGGAAGGTGTAAGTGCTTCAGATATGGACTCACTTGTACATGTCTGTGTAGTTGCCCCTGCTAGATCCTATTTGCATATTCTTTTTGCCAGGGTTACTCCCCCTTGGCACCTGTGTTTTCAGGTGTAGACCTATGGCTCGGCTCCCCATGGCCACATCAGTTTGTCTGCAGTTTTACCAGTTAATCGCATTTTTAGTTTAGTTCTTTAGTATTTTTTTCCACTGGCTAATTACCAGTGAGATATATTTTTAGTTGAGGAGATACTTTGTAATGTCAGCACCTCTACCTTTTATTTGTGAAGGTTTATTTTTAGTTTATTATGGTTCCACGGTCAGTCAGAGCTGCTGTTGCCTCTAGATCTGCCCATATTGCCATTCAGTAAATAATTGTTCAATTATTTTTTGGAGCGCTATCCATTCAGCACCAAAGCTGGCCATTTTAATAATCTTCGTTTTTGTTTCTCCATTCCTTAGTATTTATTTGACAATGTTACTGTCTGTTCATTTAGGTAAAAAAATAAATAAATAAAAAACCAAAAAAAAAAAAAACCTCCCTTGTGACTGTTACCTTGTCGTGGTAAGGGAGCTTGTGCACTTCACTGAACCCTGAGAGCTATGCCGTTAGGAGGCAAATCCTGGCAGGTTTTACCACATCGGACAGGTAAAGGGTGAGGAGTTAGACAAAATACAGTAAAAAATCCACCCTTGGCCTTTTTAGGACCTCAAATTAACATGGGAAAATATATTGTTTAAAAATCCAGGTGGCAATCTCAAAGAATGGCTGCCATCTTGAAATTTCAAGTGGCTGTGAGCAGTTTCTGGTCAAGTGACCCATGGAGACTGCTCATGCCAATTGTCATGCCTTTATCACCAACCAAACAATTACATCACTTAATTGATCGACCAAGGTGGCGGCCATCTTGAAAAATGGCCGCCAGCTTGAAATTTCAAGTGGCTGTGAGCAGTTTCTGGTCAAGTGACCCATGGAGACTGCTCATGCCAATTTTCATGCCTATATCACCAACCAAACAATTACATCACTTAATTGATCAACCAAGGTGGCGGCCATCTTGAAAAATGGCCGCCAACTTGAAATTTCAAGTGGCCCGGACAATTTTCTTGTCAAGTGACCCATGGAGACTGCTCATGCCAATTTTCATGTCTATATCACCAACCAAACAATTACATCACTTAATTGATCGACCAAGGTGGCGGCCATCTTGAAAAATGGCCGCCAACTTGAAATTTCAAGTGGCCCGACCAATTTTCTTGTCAAGTGACCCATGGAGACTGCTCATGCCAATTTTCATGCTTGTATCACCAAATGCACGATTCTGCCTAAAATCCACTCTTAGCCGCTCCACTATCTTGAACCGTCTACATTTCTGCCTGTTTTGGCTCCATTATACAAACAGTACATTGGTGCCAAGAATGGATATAACTAGTGGCTGTTGTTTTTTTTCTATCTTTTTTCCCCCTTTAATTTAGTTCAGAAGTCTTGAGGGTCAAGATTTCGGAACCGTCAGACAGTATCACCTTTTTACTTTTGATCATGATGTTTGCCATGGCATCATTTTCATAATATTGTACAATGTCACATTTATTTTAGTCCAGAGTTGCATTCATTTTTCACAAGATCTTGTATTAATAGTGGGACAATCAAATCATTGTATAAAGTCTTCAATATGTTCCAAAATTTCTCAGTGAGGTAACAGTCTTGGTGGCAAATCTTTGTGTGAAAATGACACGTCATACTCCCTCAACCCATTTTTTACACTTTGACTCAAGCAGTATCTTTGAATATCATTGTGCCATCAGGGAAGAAAAGATTTGACCTGTCAGTAATCAGATGCAGCTCTTGTTTTTCTTTCCACACATAAATTTGCTGAAACTAAACCTAATCAACTGAAAAAACCCCAGATTAAAGCACCGCCCTCACAGGCTCCCTTCATTTTGCAGCACGGTAAACCTGGACTTTTTTTTCCAACCACAGTGCTTCCTCCGAGATTAGGTTTCCACACATTCCTTCTAGGTTTAATAATGTGTTGGACACTTTTTAACTTGGTTTTAGTGGTTAGGAAGTCTTAATAACTTTGTTTGTTTGACAGGGACCAATAATTTGACCCTTCTGAACAGAGAAACACATTTTCCAGATCACAGGGTGTGTCTTCTGACATGGGAGGAGAAACTACTCACTGAATTATTCCTGCATTCATTTATTTTCCATATCTTGTTTACTCCTGTTGAGTCTCAGTTGTCACCAGGCAAGATGCAGGTACATCCTAGAGCAACCGCCAGTGCCTCAGTAAGAGAAAAATCATTTGCTGCCAGTGCCTTACTTTTCAAATTGGAAGCTTTTACCTATTTTGTTTTGTTAAATCCATGTAGTCATTGTTATTATTGGCCCTATCAGTGTATTATAGTATAATAAACACGTTTTTCAAGGTTAGAGTAGGAATGGGCGATATTTTACCGTTCACGATAAACCGTCAAAAAAATTCCCCACAATAAGAATTTGTCATCTCACGGTAAAAACGATAAATTCCCGTTGATGATTTTGTGTAAAGTTGATTTATGGTTCTGCGTTAAATCGACACACAACGTACGTGAAGGAAGGAAGGAAGGGAGAAAAGAAGGAAGGAAGGGAGAAAAGAAGGAAGGAAGGAAGGAAGGGAGAAAAGAAAGAAGGAAGGAAGGGAGAAAAGGAAGGGAGAAAAGGAAGAAGGAAGGAAGGAAGGAAGGAAGAAAAGAAAGAAGGAAGGAAGGGAGGGAGGAAGGAAGGAAGAAAAGAAGGAAGGAAGGAAGGATGGGAGAAAAGGAAGGAAGGAAGAAAAGAAGGAAGGAAGGAAGGAAGGAAGGAAGGAAGGAAGGGAGAAAAGGAAGGGAGAAAAGAAAGAAGGAAGGAAGGAAGGAAGATAAACTCCCGTTGATGACGTTTTTGTGTAACAAACATGGCGGATCTGAGAGCGAGATAGATTTATATTTACAAAGATGGAGTTGAATTGGTATTTTTTTTTTTTTTTTTTTTTTTTTTAAATCGTAATTTTTATCGTTATCGGGATAAATGCCAGAAATTATCGTGATACATTTTTTAGTCCATACCGCCCATCCCTTGGGTTGGAGGTTACATTTTTCAGCTTATTATTTAGCAGGTATGAACAAGAATGAATAAACACCCACTTGAAGATTTCAGCAAACATATTTAAACATAAGAACTCAACATCAACATGTCTGCATGTTCTGTGTGCAGGGTATTGATGATGTGACGGGGGATGCTCTGGTGCAGAGGGACGATGACAGACCAGAGACGGTCACACGGAGGTTGAAAGCCTATGAAAACCAGACAGAACCGGTATTAGAGTACTACAGGTACCCAACCGTCTTTTCATGTTTCTTGTGGCCATCCAGAAGATTCTTGCACTGCTCTCTAAACGTCTTGCATTCATTTTATTTATGTATTTACAATCTGCCCAGACCTATTGATAAGACTTTAACTGTTTAAAGAGGGATTTTAAGGTTCTTCACAACAGCATGGAAGAAAAAGGCAATGAGTCCCTTGAGTCTGTATTCTTTATTCTACTGCATGAACTAATTGAAATTAATTAAATGGTGCTAATGGTTGTTTTAAGCATGTATCTAATGTCACTATATGAAGCTTTTTTGTTTTTTTGTTTCTGATTAATACTTATTTTTACACATGTAACACAAAACTGCTTCCTTTGGGAATGGGACATGTATCAGCATTAAAGTATTATCGGCTTCAAATGCTTAAATGTAGGTAGAAGGTCACAACTATTAAACCCTGATCTCTAATACTGCTTAAGAAACCCACTCCAGGAGGACTTATGGGAGCTGACAGTGCAGATCACACTTCTCATTACCGCATATTTAAAGATTTACCAAATCAATAAATACATAAGAAAAATGTATAACTTTTCATGTAAAGTTTGCAGAAAATTAATTTTCTGTTGTTTTTTTTTTATCTTGTTGCCCTACAGAAGTAAAGGTGTACTAGAGACCTTCTCGGGGACGGAAACAAACAAGATATGGCCACACGTTGAAGCTTTCTTCCACAAGAAAATCCCCTCGCTGAGTCAAAGAGCTGCTTAGAAAGCTTAAAAAACGCAAGAAGGCCTCAAGTCGACCTCCAGGAACCACTCCGTGTGCATCGTCCAATCAAAAAGCCACGTCCTAAAAGTTTAAAGGAGGGTCATTTATGTCCTAATATATTGTGAATTTGCAAAATAAGGATTAGTATTATTTGTTTTAAGTTAGGTGGTATGAGTAATTTCTAGAGGTTATGAAAAGTTTTGAAAGCTTATTGTAGTCCTGCAGAGCTGTTGATGTTTGGGGAAACTCAGGAAGGTGTGCAACATCTTCCACAGTTGTTAATGGGCATATCAATTGTTTCATGTGTGGATGTAATCAGGGACTTAAATATTGAGTTGTGGAATAGTAAAATAAGAGGGACTAGTTTGCACAATATGCCACAAGAATGGGGACCACTGCTTAGGGAACAGGGACTACTGCAATGCACAATTGCAATAACAAGTACGGTATGTCTTAGTTGAACACATTAATAATGAGGCCTTGACCCACACATATAGATATGAGCTGGTTCAAGACCCCTGACCGCTTTTTAAATGAGGGATCCTTTAATAATAGTAGGGTGGGGGCTTTTTTGTTTTTAGTCTGACAAAGGTGTGCACATCTGCCTTAGGGGCCGTTTCTTACGCATGGCGTGGTTGTGCCAAAGGGAAACGTTCTGTGCAGTTGTAGACGCACACATGCACACAAGTGCCTTTTGCTGCTTTTGACAATGTAGCATGTAGCTAACCAGATGTGGTTTGTAAATACCTTTTTATTTTATAATCGTGGACCACATTAACTATATTGATCATTTTTGATTATCTGAAGAAACCAGCACTGTGAAACATCATCTTTGTAAGGTCTTTTCTGTTTTAATTTTAAGTCTCTTTGTAACTGACATTTGTCATTTTAATGTATCTTACTTGACAACTAATATACTAACACATTCTTTAAGAGTTTATTCAGGGCTGCATCTTGTTGTAATGTCTCACTGCAGTTTTTGCACTTTCTTCAAAATGTTATGTCCTGTTAAAATCCTTTCAAATGTTTATCTGCAGTGTACTGTAGTTAACACACTGAATGATTCACAAATTATTGTATCTTGAATATCATGTTTAAAAGCAGTTGGATACTAGGTTTAAAAGCATGCGCCATTTTCTTTTCTTAGACTATTCACAAGTGTGCTGCAAGTATTTATGAATCACAATAAACTTGTACTGTAACACGAGAAGGCCACAACTTATACCGTATGTCATTTGAAAAAAAAAAAACATTGTTCCATCCACCCAGCTTCATTATAATGAGGCAAAGGTTCACATTTAAAGACCTGTTTCACATAAAGAGGGAAAAATGCCTTCATATATACATGAAAGTTTATATCCATTGTAAATGTAATTCCATTAATTGAATTAAATCATGACTTCTGCACTGCTTCAACTTTGCTTAGATACTTTATTTTCACCATTATCAGAGCTTCCAAGAACAAGTTCAGCTTCACTGCTGATTCATTCCCTTGATTGTGTCAACACACTTTTGATGCTTTTTTTAGTACTACCACAAAGCAACAAGATGCAGAGCAGATGGAGGGTGACAGTTGTGCTGCAGAATTATCGATGCATCACAGCAGAACTGACTTTCAAACTGCATTTAATACTTCAATTATTTCTATTTTCACAGGTTGCAATGCAGATCTTACTGATCGTGTTGCTCAGCAGAGTTGTACACCATTTCACATGTCTGCTGGCCTGTTACAGGACATTGTTATTTAAGGAAACACTTTACTGAAAGGCTAATGGTTATGATAAAAGCTCCCTTTTGATCCAAAAAGAAAACACTATAATCAAGCTCTAATGCTTGATAATTTAAATAGTAACAAAAAAGAAAGTCTCTAATTTTCAAATTAAATTTTGCACAAGTATGGAATAACAAATGAGCAACAAAATTAGTAAAAATACAAGAAATAATTCTAGCCATGTGTTTTAAACACAGCATCATTATCTCTGTTTAAAACGGTTTGTTTTGAAAGAGAAATAAAGTGCAAAACATATTTGGATGCAGTTTCCCTCTACACGCCTGCGATTAACAAACAAAGAGATCAAGAATTCAGCCCTTTTATAAAACCCACTACTCAACACAGGGTTTTTTAAGTTCTACTCGGGTGTAGATCCAGATGCAGAGTTTAAAACTTGACAACACCCAGACAATTATGAACACAAAGTGCTTGTGTAAGGAGAATAGCTGGTTGAAGATACAGCTTGTAAACTCAGAAAAAGAAAATAGGTTATTCTGTGAAACAATAACCAAACCAGTCCAAAAAACAAAGACAGCTGAAGGATTTGGCATAAGTTGAGATATTAAATGTATAGGGGTTGAATAAACGTGATCAGTGGGAGTCAAAGGGAGCTAAATTCAGTTGAGATCATACCGTCTAAACCTAGAGTACCTCAATGCAGCTTGCAATTTGACTCAGCTGATTTTGTCTCATATGTGTAGTCTGATAATAAAATTATCCAAAACATTCACTTGCATACTAAAATGCATGCACGGACTCATTGTTGTCTGATATAAGCCAGCTCTTAGTTATTCACACAAAAATAACAGTTGTGAGTTCACCATATAATTCCATTCTCCAGAAATATGACTCCCTGTAAAAGTCATACACACTGGAGGATTTTATATCAGCTTGTCTACAAGTTTAAAATTCCTTATCCACACAGATGACGCCTCCACGCCAACATTGCAGGATAATGAAATACGGGGAAGGAGCTTTTTTATTCGTGTACTTACACACAGGCCTTAATTAAAGCTTATCCAGACAACACTAAGTAATACCATTTGAAAAAAGGGAATAAAACCAGTTATCCTCCTTAAATTATATCAAACCTTGTTCTCTTTCAGCCACGTGTGTCAAAGCAAAATCATTTAAGGCCACTGTGATAATCACAGCCATTCTACATTTGTTGGGTAAACCATCTGGGAGGCACAAAAATGAATAGAACTGAAAACATTTGTAACTAATCGCTTTTATCCAATGCGACTTACATCTGAGACACACACACACACCATGGAGCAATTAGGGTTAAGGGCCTTGCTCAGGGGCCCAAGGTGCTTCATCTTGGTTGCCATTTTGGGGCTTGAACCTGAATCCTCCAGACCCAAGCCCTCCTCTGTTTTGTCCACAAGACTACCACCCCCCGAATCAAGTATCAGAATAATCCAACCTCCCGCTTCAGAACATATTGTATGCATATTTCTCTCTGGTAATGGATTAGTGAGATTGTGCAAATTCCTTTTAAATGTTGTGTTACTGGAAGCTGCAGGTTTCTCCAGGTAAAACCTGACCATGATGACTGTCACGGGGGAGCTCTTCCAGTTTATAAACAAATGAAAGGAGAAAACCAATATAGGATGTCTTGACTGTCATTTTGTGTTGTTGTTTATACTATACTCAGACATTACTCCATTGCACGTTTCAATAGAATCCAGGGCATTTGACCAAATTTCAAATCAAACAGAAGAATGAAACTGTCCCACAAATATAAATATAAATGACAAAGGCCTATATACTTACAAATGACAAGATGCCATAGACGAGAGGCTGCTGGGCATATCAATTCTACTTTAAATATACAAAAAGGGTTCCGCATTTTAGTGAGTATTTTGGTGCTTTTCCACTAGTACCTACTCAGCTGAATTGTTATGGAAAAGAAACTTGGCCGAGTTGAGTCGAGCCGAGCTGAGTAGAGCCGAGTAGGTACTGGTGGAAAAGTGCCAAAATGAGTGCGTCTTTACTTCCTCCATGACTTCAGCACCCACACCCTGGGTGGGGTTGGCGAAAGGGCCTCTCTGTGTGGAGTTTGTATGTTCTACCCGTGTTCCCTTGGGTAACTTTGTGTTGTCTGGATGATATGCAATCAGTTTTTTTCCCCCACTTTTTAGTGGAATGAGAAGAAGAATGGAAGAAACCCATCTGTGAAACAAAGGTTCTAGCGCGACATAAATGTTCAGCCGTGATATCATCAAAGGCCAAAAACAGCCACACATTGAAGGCAACACTGAGAAATGTTTATCATTAGCAAAATATTATTTTCTGCTGGCTCTCTCTCTTGAAAATTCAATGTAAAGACTTATTGCATCTCCATTTATCCTTGCTCTGCGATGGCATTTCTTAGCCTGGTCTGCTGTGTGAAGGGGACATTAAAAGATTGTTTCTGGACAGACGATTAAAATGGAAGGAAAGCAGGAGCTGATTGTACATTCCTTAAGAGGTCTCCATCATACGGCTGTCTTCTGTCTCTGTACTGTCATCCTTTGTCCACCTCCCCGTACTTGTCCAAAGTCCAGTATCTAAATAGTGCTTCATATTGTACTCTGCCACCTGCTGGAGGACAAAACAAAACAGTTAAAAACATCACAAGTGAAGTCATCTATAAATCTAAATTAAAATGTGATTTTGAGACTAAAAGTGACTATGGAACACTTGTCTGCAGAGTTAAATTTCTGTCATTGGTCATAGCAGCAACATGGGACTAATGTTTTAATGTGCTGATTCAAATGAGACTCATAACTTTGATTTGGGATTTTTTCCCCTAAAAGAAATTTGTGTCATTATAAGCTTTTGCTCCAAACGGTTTCTCAGATACCTGTCAGAGTTCAAACTGATGTGCCACGAGACAGCATGAGAAAAGCAGCACAAATCCAAAAGCAAGACAAGTTTCAGCTTTAGCTGGCTCCAAGCTCCTCAAGAAAGGGGGGGTTCTTTTCAGTGAAAAGATGCTTGGCAGCATGTTAAGCTGTGAGGCCAGCAGTGGGGGAAGTCGATCCATTCTCTCCCACTTACGCAGTGCTTTCAAACCACAACAATCACGTTTATTTGATAGTCCCTGGTAAATGCCATTTGGGAACTTGAGCACAGAACTTGACTGGAATATAGAAATTCCTGAAGTTCTATGATTATTTGTAAGAACAATAACACAAAACGCTTTTAGTTTATACAAAAAAAGAACTTGGGGGGCTGTGAACTTTTAGTGACATTTGTCACATGACTTCCGACTTCTCTTTTCCTCCCCATTTCTTTTTTTTAACAAAGTTGAAAGAATTCCCCCCGCAGTGCATGTGAATTTCAGTTAGACCACATATTGCTGCTATTCTTTTAGGTTTTTTCGGCAGTATGAGTGAGAGCTACTACCTGATTGCTCAGCAACGACATCTAGCATTTGAACAAGCCAACTGCAACAGACCACAAGCCTTACTGGCACCGAGGAATACACACCAGCACTTACCTGTGGTAACGAGTCTGTTGTTTCTTTGGAGTCGAGTCTGTAGTTTGTGCCAGTATTCTGTTGTTCAGCGTTAGATATATCACTTCTGCGTTTGTCTATGTAGTCTTTGACTCTCTGTTTGAAGGCCTCAAGTTCCTTATGGAAGACTTCTAAGTAGAGGTCTTGTCCTTTCTGTAAAGCAATAAGATAGCACCAAGGGTAATTCATTCAAGGGCATTCAAGAAGCTGTAGTGAAAGACGATTAACAGAACAAGACATCTGACTCAATGCCTTCCACTCACTCTTCTGCAAAAAATAAAAAAATAAAAAAGTATAAATAAAGCAAAAGAAGAAGTGAAACAGGACTATTTTCTATATCTAACTACAACCCACTAAAAAATGATGGCGTTCTCAACCATGAAAAGCTGTGTTAAATCCATAAAAAGGGTGAAATTATGATTTTATAAATTTCTCAGAGAAATACATAAAGTAAAAACTTAAAGAATTGAAGAGTATGGAGTAATGCAGAGAAAGATGATTTGCTGACACCTCCAGAAAACATCATGAATTCACTGGACTGTATTTGTTTCCTGGCAACAACTGTGCAGATGACATTACACGCAGTGTCTGGAAGTAATATAGGTGAACTCTCTCCGTAGACAACAAGGGTGAAAACCCACAGCCAGCAGATCAGCATCGGGACTGGCGAGGTGCTGCTTCACAGCAACCTGTCCACGGTTACACCATATATGTCAAAAAGCACTGCAGCACTCCTGTCCCACTTCTGCTGGTTTTTAGTTTTTAGTCTGCCGTCATCTGAAATCCACGTAGAGAGGAGCTGGAACACGGTCCTGTAGACGCATCTCGGAAAACTACATGGAAACACTGTTTACATGTACCAGTAGTTTTTTTTTTTTTGTAGTTCCCCCCCCCCCCGCCGTTTCTCCGTTTCATCCAGGGATCTCACACTTCCCGTGATGATCAAGGTGGAAAAATGATCAAAATCTCTTCTTTCTTGCTCTCCATTTTCTCTTCTTATACATCCTTATTATCTGCTCATCAACTTGTCTCCATTTTGGCTCATTCAGGCCATTCACTGGATTTTGGAAAGTTCAATCGGCTGTTCCAACATGTAAACAAGTTTCCATTGTCATGAAAACTAATCATAACAAATCTTAAAAATGTGTCAGAATTAACAGAAGGAAAATCCATGAAGATGAACATCTAAAGCAGTATGGAAAAATCAAATGAAAATAATAAACTCAGTAGAAAATCTGAAGACGAACCAAAAGAAAGCAACAATTTGACAGAGCAACTACAAGAGGCCACTACTTGAGCTCCACCAGAAAAGAAATGAGATAAAAAATAAAATGCAATTATATATTGTATTTAAATGAAACCTGAAATGAGTGACAGACATTCACATACATGTACACTGTACAGTATTAATGTAAGGAGTGTATCTTACTTTGGCTTTGTGGAAGAACTGTCTGAAGCAACCTCGAGGATCCTGCTGTGAGTTTGATCCCATCTCCAAGATAAACTGCATAACCACAGCTTGATGTGCCACCTGATCCATCAATGCTTCTTTCTGCAGGACAAAACTAAATTAGTGTGACAAAAAAATCGTAAGCTCCTACCCTTTCATGTTGCATGACACTGCATTAATTATAAGCATATTTTAAAATTAACATCTGAAAATTACAACATATGGAGCAAACAAATCAGAAGAAACATTTCTTTATTTTTAAGTTTAACATATTAATCGTAACGTAAGATAGCAGAAGTATTGCTCTGAGTTTACCTTGCCAGGTAAATGATAAAACCTGCTTTCTGGATTAGCTCGACTGAAACGGAAATAAGTACATTTGCTGTGTTTGGCATGCTCTCATGTGTATTTGTAGCTCTTTTATAAAACAGCAATACAACAATACACTGCATCAGGCTAAACATACACATGAACAAAAAGTGTCAGAGAGAGAGAAAGAATATTTCTAATTTAAATAAATTCATTGTTACATTTGCTCTCTAAATTGTGTTTTCCAGTAACTCTATAAAATAACCCCAGTTGAATCCCATTGACATATTACCCCTTCTTGTTGTAGTCTAATGCACCACAGAATTAAGAAGTTGGCTGTTTCCTCACAGATGAGCTGTGGCATGTCTGACAGGAATCGCTGACTGTCATCCCATCTTCGCAACATACCTGAAAAAAAGAATATCTCTTTTATAAAAGACTTAAAAAAATACCTTATTGACAACTGGATGTGCTCTTACAGTTCAAGTTAGTTTCCAGTCCACAAACACCATTTACACAGGATTGTCTTAGTCTATAGTCTACTAAGTCAACGCAGTACAGCAATTAAATCTTTTTCAGCAATTGAGTGTACCGGTAGTGTGCTAAGATTGAAACCCTGTAAGTAAATAAATAACAATTCTGAATCCCCAAGGTACACAAAAAAACAATCTTCCAGTGAGGCTGAAAGAGATATATTGTATAAAAAAGCTCTGCGCAGCAAGTTCAACAACTGGATGATGGCATTTAATTTAACCCCAAAACACACATGCCTTTTCCTTTTCTAACAGTCACTTTGAATATAAATTAATCTCTGGTAAATAGGGCTCCAATTTGTAGTGGATTAAGCTACAGATTATTGAAACGATTGACTAATCAGATTATGAATTCCACAATAACTTAGACCATTTTATTTAGCTATTAGGTATTAAAATTAGCCTAAGATTGTTTTAATGTGTGTGCGAACTAACGACAAAACAGTGAAAAAAGTGATCAAGTTAAACCCCCTTTGTGACTATCCTGTTGTCGCCAACAGGATAGAGTACTCATAACCATAATTCCTAAACTGTTATCTAGACATCTACATAATTCAAAAACTACTGGACAGTGACAGAAAACATGAAGTTAGTTCATGTGAAAGAAGAGGTTACGGAGGATAGGGCTAGATGGAGGGGGATGATTCGCTGTAGCGACCTGTGAGACGCCATACGCTCAGCCCAATGTGGATTTGGGGTTTCAGGAGGAAACAAAATAAATAATATGCTAGTTTCAGGTGAGACAATATACTAGGTTCTTTATTTTTCATTATTTTTTCCACAAAGAATTTAATAGGGGCCAAGGAGACCCATCCTCTTTGCACCACCACGTCCCCTTGTGAGCAGCGAGAAGCCTCTGTTATGGCCCTGCCTAAACGGCCTTAATTGGGCAGCGACATGCCACAGAGGGACGGTCAGTGCCAACAAACCAACACACAAACATAATCCCATAAACACAATAAAACCAAATAATACAGTTCACAATAATCCATCAAAACCTAAATAATACAAACCAAAATAATCACCATTGTGCAAAATGATAATAAATCATTATCAATGAATTACCTAACTTCCCCTATTACCTCGCACGCCTTCAATACTCAACACTGCCAATCTGGTGTGCCACTTACCAAAATGCCTGAGCTCTTGTTCATACTTTTGGAGAAATGTTTTGCAGTTGTTGTGTTCTATATCTCCAGACTGATTTTGGATATTGATGATACTCTGGAATAAAGCAAAATATAAAATGTGAAATTATGATTAGATTACTACGTTGTCATTTGAAAATGTCAAAGTTAAGTCAACAACACAATGTGCCTTTATCTCTTTGAAAAATGTAACAGTGACAGGGGGCACGGTGGAGCAGCAGGTAGTGCAGCCGTCTCACAGCAAGAAGGTCCTGGGTTCAATTCCCACCGGGGGCGCTGCGGGTGCTGAATGAGTGTTAAGTTCCCCCATAACTTCAGCATCCACACCCTGGGTGGGGTTGGTGAAAGGGCCTTTCCATGTGGAGTTTGCATGTTCTCCCCGTGTTCCCGGGGTAGCTAATGGGAGCTACCCTCACAAAAACATGCAGCAGTCCTGGGCTGTACATGCCCCCTCTGGCCAACCAACTATTGTGCAAAAAACAAAAAAAATCACATATAAACGAAGAAAAGAGCCCTGGAAGTTCACTACTGATTCAAACCGGAAACCGGAAATGCCCTCTCGGTCTGCGTGTGGTCGCCGTCTCCTCGACGCATAGTTACAATTTTCAGGAGGTGCACGTCAGAGACGCCGCAGGTGACGGCGTGTCCTCTGCGTCGATCCAAACCACACGCCGTAGGCACGGCGCCATTTTGACGCAGAAGCATAATTCAACCTTAAGGAGGAGACCTGAGCTCAGTTAGGCCCTCCTGGGGTTGGCAGAGGGAGAGCAATGACCTGGGGCCTCATTTATAAAAGAGTGTGTAGGATTCATACTAAAAGTGCACGTAAACCCAAAAGCCGAAAATGGCATGCGCAAAAAAAAAAATCTGGATTTATAAAACGGTGTGCACGCACACTTGCACGCAATGTTCGCTTTATAAATCACAGTCCAGCTGGAAGGTTGCGCAGGTGAATTCAACTCATACCCCGCCCTCTACACGCCCACTTCATACCATGAATGGGCAATGCAAACCACATGATGATTGCATTGGCATATAAATGAGCTTGCTGAGCATGCGCAGCGGCTTCCTGCAGCCTGTTTCTGCTGTACGTCAGGATGAATGAGACGTGTCGAGCCACCGTGCCACTAAATTTCACGGAGACTGAGATCAAGATGTTATGGATGAGGTGGAGGCCAGGAAAACAACATTATTTGGTGGTCACAGTAAAAGTATAAATAGTATATAACTAGTATAAAATAAAGCGAGTGAGTGGCAGCACGCCGTTGCTGCGCTAAACACCGTGAGTGCCACGGACAGATGGTGCAGAAAAAAAAAAAGTGGTGTGATTTGAAGGTGGAAGCCAAGAGGTACGGAGCCCCTAAAGGGACACGGATTTTTACATACACATATACATATATATATATATATATATATATATATATATATATATATATATATAATAAAATGAGTTTTACGCGTGCGTGAAACTTTTAAGGCTGATGTATGGTTCCGCGTTACACCAACGCAGAGCCTACGGCGTAGGTGCGCGTCGCCGCACACCCTACGGCTGTTTCACGTGCGCGTAAGACTCATTATATATTTTTTTTAAATCTGAGTCCCTTTAGGGGCTCTGTAGAGTGGCCCGGCACTCATTTGTTATGTCCTCAGTCACTCTACGGTTGTCGCGTGGGTGACGAGGAGGTTCACGGCGCGTCCTGCAGTGCAGCACCAGCAGCACCAGAGCGAACCAAGCGCTGACGCTGTGCTTCAAACACAGAGGGACACGATCAGCGCTATTATATTATAAGTCTGATATGTGATGACATTAAAAGTATTCATTTCACCACTTCACCGCCTGTGTCGCCAGTTCCCCATATCTTAAGTATGGGGTCAGGGTTGGCGTAGGGATACGCACATTTTTCGGTCAGTTTTTTCTTTTTAAATCCCAACGGTTGCGTAGAAGGTGGCTTGCGCATCTTTCAAGCCCTGTTTTGTGCGCAAGCAAGCTTTATGAATGAGGCCCCAGGACTGTAGCTTAGGTAGGAGCAGTGGGTGATGGGTAAAAAAAAAAAAAAAAATCGGGCATAAAAAAAAATAAAAATAAAAAAAAAGTGAACATAAAATGTGCTTGTAATCATTCAGTTTGAATTCCAAATTGTTTACTACAGGCTTACCTTATCAAAAACATCCCAACTCCCAGCAGAACCCAGCACAGTAGTCCGGACGGGTTCCTGACCTCCCAGTAGGCTCTCCTTGCGCCGCCACTCTTCCACAGTGTTTACGAGTTCTGTGGGGCAAGCCAGAGTCCGAGCGTGCTCCTGCTCCAGCGACTCTGAGCTGTGGACCCCTAAAGAGCATAGCTGGTCCTGCGCCTCTGCCAGGCTCCAGCTGGAAACGATGGAAGCCTTTACACAGCGCTTCTGGCTCTGACAAAGTGATGCCACGGCACAATCACAAAAGTGTGGTGAAGGAACCTGTTTGGTAATGTTGCACACAAAAATGAAGAGATTGATGCAGGAGAGAATCATGTGAACAAACAAGCAGAGCAGAAGAAAGAGTAGTGGACACAAATTCTCAGTTTGGGGTCCGTGTACTTCGCGGCCATCCGTTTTTTGTTTTGTGACAAAATAAAAATAGAGAAATAATCCAAAATAATCAGTTTCCCATCTTTTGTTTTGATAATAAAAAACGGAAAAAAGAACCGTTATCCGTTATCCAATATCATTGATGTGTTTGAAAATCGAGATTAGGAATTAAAACAGCGAGTGGAAAACTCTTTTCTCTATTTCCTATTCGTTTCCAACAGTATGTTGGAGTTCAGTACATGTTATTGATTGTTATTGATTGGACGCTGCTTTTTTTTTACGCTGCAACTGAACGGACTGTCACAACATCCCTGCAGTTTCATGATGGAGTGAAGACAGATTACAGATTAAACTCATGTTTCACTCCCAGGTTTCATATTTGATTTATTTTCTGTTTCAACATTAAAACAATCTAAAACTGTTCATTTTCAATCTGATCAACGAAAGAACCAGAGACAACTTTCTTCATTTATTACTGCGCATGTGCAATCCCCCCATTTGTCCAATCCTTGTTTTCAGTATCCTTGGAAACGAATAGGAAATAGAGAAAAGAGTTTTCCACCCGGTCCGTGTATCTTTTGGTCATTGGATTTTTCCGTCATGAGTGGGAATCAAAAAACAAAAAACGATTGGTTTATTTGATTTTCCTTTTAAAACAAAAAACAAATATTGAATACACTGCATTTTTTCTTTTTCTGTGTTAATATGATTTAACAAAGATTCAAAATACGCTTTTATTTTCGTTTTCTATTTCATATAAGAAAAATGAAATCCCTAGTCAACAGGAAGGAAAAAACGAACCAAAAACAACCGTTTATTCATATTCGTGCACCGGAAGCTGGCATTTAGGTCCGTGTATCTTTTGGTCATTGGATTTTTCCATCATGAGTGGAATCAAAAAACAAAAAACGATTGGTTTATTTGGCTTTCCTTTTAAAACAAAAAACAAATATTGAATTACACTGCATTTTTTCTTTTTCTGTGTTAATATAATTTAACAAAGATTCAAAATACACTTTTATTTTCGTTTTCTATTTCATATAAGAAAAATGAAATTACTAGTCAACAGGGTCCGTGTATCTTTTGGTCATTGGATTTTTCCGTCATGAGTGGGAATCAAAAAACAAAAAACGATTGGTTTATTTGATTTTCCTTTTAAAACAAAAAACAAATATTGAATACACTGCATTTTTTCTTTTTCTGTGTTAATATGATTTAACAAAGATTCAAAATACGCTTTTATTTTCGTTTTCTATTTCATATAAGAAAAATGAAATTACTAGTCAACAGGAACGAAAAAACGAACCAAAAACAACCGTTTATTCATATTCGTGCACCGGAAGCTGGCATTTACAACCGAGTGAACTTAGTTCTGGATATTTGACAGGCATTCCTGTGACAATTCTCTCCAGGGGAAGTTTGATTTTAATATTTTATTGGTCGGGTTTACGTGACTCGGAAATGGCTCTGTATGCTGCAGTTCGGGTAACCATGGCAACCATAGCGGCGCTGAAACAACAGATTAAGGATTATTTTTTAAAGATTGATTAAGGACTTGTTCCACAGCGGTTTGACGCACAATGACATTTCCTGCACGTTGCAGCAGATGTGTCTCCTGCAAGGCTCAGAAATGAGCGTCAGAAGATTCTGTGCTCGGCATCATCTGAGGAGAAAAAGGCTACGCAGAGCTGGAGAGCGCTTTGATTCAATCTATTTATGAGGTTTTTATTCAGATGTCCACAGTATATTGCAAATATACACACTGCATGCGACGCGAGCGAGAGTCAGCGTCAAAAACAGTTCCATTGCTTTATTTTTTATTGCACTGTCTACACTGGTTGCGAGCAACGCAGCGTCGTTTTGAGCTGGACTTTTGTCGCACGCCCTGCTTCTATTTTCTTCCCGTCGCTCGCGTTGAAAGCCGGTTGAAAGTTGAAAAAAAAGTGTAAAGCGCTGTAGGAAACAGTCATTTCAATACAAGAACTTCAATAAAGTGGCAGCTGCTGGAGGGAGATCGCCAGGCTGGAAGGTTCTGATAAGATAATAAGATATAATAAGAATCTTATCTTAATCTTATTAGGGCTTAATTTGTCCCGGATCCTGCCGGATTGATCGTGTCCTCTGCTTCTTCCCCACATCCCAGTAATGATCTGACATGCTGACATGTTTGCACCGCACGCCAGTCACTCCAGCTGTTCGCTGTTTGATTGCGTAATCACACGCCGTTATTAATTGTTCGGTTTTTTCCCCACTTATTCCACCGAATAATAAGCTTGTTTTCTGTTTAGAAAGTACAAACGTAGGGAGATTACAAGTAATCACCCATCTTTTACTTGTCCCTTTACTCTTTTAGGAGTCTGCTAATGTTAGGAGTTTCTTTCAGGAGCGCACGGGCGGGTGAATAAAGGCTGATTTATGGTTCCGCGTAAAATCGACGGCGTAGCCTACAGCGTTCGGTGACCGCGCCGCGTACCCTACGCTGTAAGGTCTGCGTTGGTGTAACGCGGAACCATAAATCAGCCTTCTAAAAGGCGAGTCTCAGCTGTCAATCAAAAGAACGTGGTAGAGCGTGGGGCCGATAACGCGTTCAGAGCGGGTCCGATGCCACGCATTGCGGCGCGACAGTCGGACGCTCGCATGCAGTTAGGACAGTTGGGAGCCTTAGCCTAATTTTTGTTGACAGCTTTGTACTGAACACTGATCACCCCGATCACGTTTGCAGTGTACACGTTTAAAACCCATTAAGCATGTCGGAAGGCCGTTTGTGGCTGAGTTTTGTCATTAAACGCCATAAAACTTCTGTCGGACTCAGCGTAGCCTGCTTCTCTGTCAGCAGCGCGTCATGCAAATATACAGGACCTAACAATAAACTCTCAAGCGGCTCTAAAAGTACAGGAAAGCCGCAATACCGGCTATCTGTGTTCACTGGGGGTGCATGCTGGAGAAGGTCGGGTTGGAAGAACCTGAGAGAGCTCCATCAGCCATACCATGAATTCCGGCGTCAGGTAAAGTTTGTGCTGCAGTGCAATTTATACATATAATGGTAATCACGTGGATACCTCACGCGTGGGACTAAATTAATTCTTCCAACCCGACCTTCTCCAGCATGCACCCCCAGTGAACACAGATAGCCGGTCATTCGGCCATGATGAATCAAAGCGCTCTCCAGCTCTGCGTAGCCTTTTTCTCCTCAGATGATGCCGAGCACAGAATCTTCTGACGATCATTTCTGAGCATTGCAGGAGACACATCTGCTGCAACGTGCAGGAAATGTGTTTGTGCGTCAAACCGCTGTGGAACAAGTCCTTAATCAATCTTTAAAAAATAATCCTCGATCTGTTGTTCCAGCGCCGCCATGGTAACCATGGTTACCCGAACTGCCGCATACAGAGCCATTTCCGAGTCACGTAAACCCGACCAATAAAATATTAAAATCAAACTTCCCCTGGAGAGAATTGTCACAGGAATGCCTGTCAAATATCCAGAACTAAGTTCACTCGGTTGTAAATGCCAGCTTCCGGTGCACGAATATGAATAAACGGTTGTTTTTGGTTCGTTTTTTCGTTCCTGTTGACTTCATTTTTCTTATATGAAATAGAAAACGAAAATAAAAGCGTAGGCCTATTTTGAATCTTTGTTAAATTATATTAACACAGAAAAAGAAAAAATGCAGTGTAATTCAATATTTGTTTTTTGTTTTAAAAGGAAAATCAAATAAACCAATCGTTTTTTGTTTTTTGATTTCCACTCATGATGGAAAAATCCAATGACCAAAAGATACACGGACCCATTTACAACCGAGTGAACTTAGTTCTGGATATTTAACAGGCATTCCTGTGACAATTCTCTCCAGGGGAAGTTTGATTTTAATATTTTATTGGTCGGGTTTACGTAAAATGGCTCTGTATGCTGCAGTTCGGGTAACCATGGCAACCATAGCGGCGCTGAAACAACAGATTAAGGATTATTTTTTAAAGATTGATTAAGGACTTGTTCCACAGCGGTTTGACGCACAAACACATTTCCTGCACGTTGCAGCAGATGTGTCTCCTGCAATGCTCAGAAATGAGCGTCAGAAGATTCTGTGCTCGGCATGATCTGAGGAGAAAAAGACGCAGAGCTGGAGAGCGCTTTGATTCAATCTATTTATGAGGTTTTTATTCAGATGTCCACAGTATATTGCAAATATATACACTGCATGCGACGCGAGCGAGAGTCAGCGTCAAAAACAGTTCCATTGCTTTATTTTTTATTGCACTGTCTATACTGGTTGTGAGCGACGCGGCGTCGTTTTGAGCTGGACTTTTGTCGCACGCCCTGCTTCTATTTTCTTCCCGTCGCTCGCGTTGAAAGCCGGTTGAAAGTTGAAAAAAAAGTGTAAAGCGCTGTAGGAAACAGTCATTTCAATACAAGAACTTCAATAAAGTGGCAGCTGCTGGAGGGAGATCGCCAGGCTGGAAGGTTCTGATAAGATAATAAGATATAATAAGAATCTTATCTTAATCTTATTAGGGCTTAATTTGTCCCGGATCCTGCCGGATTGATCGTGTCCTCTGCTTTTTCCCCACATCCCAGTAATGATCTGACATGCTGACATGTTTGCACCGCACGCCAGTCACTCCAGCTGTTCGCTGTTTGATTGCGTAATCACACGCCGTTATTAATTGTTCGGTTTTTTCCCCACTTATTCCACCGAATAATAAGCTTGTTTTCTGTTTAGAAAGTACAAACGTAGGGAGATTACAAGTAATCACCCATCTTTTACTTGTCCCTTTACTCTTTTAGGAGTCGGCTAATGTTAGGAGTTTCTTTCAGGAGCGCACGGGCGGGTGAATAAAGGCTGATTTATGGTTCCGCGTAAAATCGACGGCGTAGCCTACAGCGTAGGGTACGCGGCGACGCGCACCGTTCGGTGACCGCGCCGCGTACCCTACGCTGTAAGGTCTGCGTTGGTGTAACGCGGAACCATAAATCAGCCTTCTAAAAGGCGAGTCTCAGCTGTCAATCAAAAGAACGTGGTAGAACGTGGGGCCGATAACGCGTTCAGAGCGGGTCCGATGCCACGCATTGCGGCGCGACAGTCGGACACTCGCATGCAGTTAGGACAGGCTGTTAGGGAGCCGTAGCCTAATTTTTGTTGACAGCTTTGTACTGAACACTGATCACCCCGATCACGTTTGCAGTGTACACGTTTAAAACCCATTAAGCATGTCGGAAGGCCGTTTGTGGCTGAGTTTTGTCATTAAACGCCATAAAACTTCTGTCAGACTCAGCGTAGCCTGCTTCTCTGTCAGCAGCGCGTCATGCAAATATACAGGACCTAACAATAAACTCTCAAGCGGCTCTTAAAAGTACAGGAAAGCCGCAATACCGGCTATCTGTCTTCACTGGGGGTGCTTGCTGGAGAAGGTCGGGTTGGAAGAACCTAAGAGAGCTCCATCAGCCATACCATGAATTCCGGCGTCAGGTAAAGTTTGTGCTGCAGTGCAATGTATACATATAATGATAATCACGTGGATTCCTCACGCGTGGGACTAAATTAATTCTTCCAACCCGACCTTCTCCAGCATGCACCCCCAGTGAAGACAGATAGCCGGTCATTCGGCCATGATGAATCAAAGCGCTCTCCAGCTCTGCGTAGCCTTTTTCTCCTCAGATGATGCCGAGCACAGAATCTTCTGACGCTCATTTCTGAGCATTGCAGGAGACACATCTGCTGCAACGTGCAGGAAATGTGTTTGTGCGTCAAACCGCTGTGGAACAAGTCCTTAATCAATCTTTAAAAAAATAATCCTTAATCTGTTGTTTCAGCGCCGCTATGGTTGCCATGGTTACCCGAACTGCAGCATACAGAGCCATTTTACGTAAACCCGACCAATAAAATATTAAAATCAAACTTCCCCTGGAGAGAATTGTCACAGGAATGCCTGTTAAATATCCAGAACTAAGTTCACTCGGTTGTAAATGCCAGCTTCCGGTGCACGAATATGAATAAACGGTTGTTTTTGGTTCGTTTTTTCCTTCCTGTTGACTAGGGATTTCATTTTTCTTATATGAAATAGAAAACGAAAATAAAAGCGTATTTTGAATCTTTGTTAAATCATATTAACACAGAAAAAGAAAAAATGCAGTGTATTCAATATTTGTTTTTTGTTTTAAAAGGAAAATCAAATAAACCAATCGTTTTTTGTTTTTTGATTCCCACTCATGACGGAAAAATCCAATGACCAAAAGATACACGGACCCCACTCGCTGTTTTAATTCCCAATTTCGATATTCAAACACATCAATGAAATCGGATAACGGATAATGGATAACGATCCGTTTTCCATTATCAAAACAAAAGATGGGGAACGGATTATTTCCTCTATTTTTATTTTGTAATTTCAAAACAAAAAACGGATGGCCGCGAAGTACACGGACCTTGGGATGTAAGAGCACAGATTTAGACTCCAACAAATTGTTGGATTATTCAAATTAGAAAAAGATAGCTTTGCAGTCATAATGACAAACATGCTATATTTGGTACTATATGAGGCGAGGGGATTAATCATAATCAGGGGCCTGTTACATCTTATCCATGCTGACATGTTTATCAACATAGCCAAATGTCTTTTCTGGGTACTGCAGTCATCATTTATAGCTGCCAGTATCTAGGGACTGTGCCTGTTATGGCCTCTGATCTAGCTGATCCTCCCATTCATTTAAAAATAATCCTTTCATATGCGATTTAGAATGTTTTCTGAGAAGATAATTCCTCTACCGGCTATAACCTTAACTAAAAAAAAAAAAAAAAAAACAGTGTGAAATACATATAGTTATAATGCACAGTTTAGTATTCATTTTTGGTGTGTACTAGGCTGGAAACTGATATACATTCTGCGGTTTACAGAAATAATTCATTAATAACTTCTTTCACGAATTAAAAAAAATAAAAATGTGTTTAAAAGCAATTCAGGGTGCGTGAGTGAGTTATTCTTGGTTTAGCCGTTTTAACTTTGCAAGCACAGATCACACGTCACAGATCCGACACGAGCTTAAGGCTGATTTATGGTTTCGCGTTACACCAACGCAGCGTTTACGGCGTAGGGTGCGCGTCGCCGCGTAACCCTACGGCGTAGGGTCTGCGTCGACTTAACGCAGAGCCATGAATCCGCCTTTAGCCAGTTAGCTCAGCCCCAAGTTACCTCCACAAAGTGAGGTGTCCGTCCCACCGCAGCCCCGTCACACCGGGGGGAGCTACTCACCTGGTGGGGCGGGCAGGCATGGCTGGAGCCCCTGGCCGTGGGAGTTGTGTTGGTTTCCTCGTTGGGCTGAAGTGAAGCTGCGTCTCCCAGCCACTCCATGCTGCTAAAGCGGCTAGTCTCCCGTCTCACCTGCGGAGTTCAGAGCTGCTCCCCGCTGCCAGGGAGAGCTGTGCTCCCTTTATCCCGCTATCCGCTACAGTTCCGGCCGCTATAAATGTCTGTGTTGGGGAGGGGGGGAGGCGGCGCAGCGCTATGACCACGACCAGAGCAACAACAACAAGCTGCTGCTGCTGCTGCTGATCAGCACACACGCTGCTGACACACATTAGGAACACTGTTAGGAAGGCAGGAGAAAAAGATTATTTTAGAGGAGGAACTTTTTTTTTTTATTGTGCATTTCGAGAAAAAAGTCGAAATGTTGAGGAAAAAGTGGAAATGTCGAGGAAAAAGTGGAAATGTCGAGAAAAAAGTGGAAATGTTGAGGAAAAAGTGGAAATGTCATGAAAAAAAATGGAAATGTTGAGGAAAAAGTGGATGTCGATTAATGTCGAAGTACAATTTTGAGAAAAACATTTATTTCAACTTTATTCACGAAATTTTGACTTTATACACGAAATTGCATTTCAACATTATTCTTGACATTTCAGCTTTTTTTCTCGAAATTGTATTTCAACATTAATCTCGACATTTCAACTTTTTTCTCGACATTTACACTTTTTTCTAAGTGCACAATTTTTTTAAAGGGAAAGTTTCGTTTTTTACAACCTGGACCTTATTTCTGGCATTGGCACTGGAAATCTGCAACACGGCGCGGGAAGAAGCAGCCAGAGATCCCGCGGCGGCGGACCGCGACCCAGGCAATCCCCGGCCACCCGGTCCGGGCCGGACACGTGGCCAGGAGGCCCTCACCCTCCAGGCCAACGACCCCCACCCGGCAGGGGGCCAGCCTGCCCGGAGAGACAGAGCCGCCTCGGCCGCCGACGCGGGCAGGTGCACCCGCCCCGGGCAGGTGCACCCGCCCCCACGAAAGTGGCCCTCCAAGACCAGAGGGGCGCCCCGCCGCAGAGGCAGCGGGGGGGACCGGAGACGGGCCGGAGAGAGGGAACGATACCCGCGCGAGCCCGACAACGGAGGGCCCCAGACCCAGGCATCCCATTCATTCATCCATTCACCTATCCGATACCTATACTAATAATAAGATATACTATACATAATAATAATAATAATAATAATAATAATAATAATAATAATAATAATAACCATCTTTGTATAATATAATATTGATAAATTATTAAGTTTTGTTGTCCTGCCAATGGAGGCTCAAATCCTCCATGGCAGGACCCTTCCACACCGCATTCTCACCGACACAGACACACAATCACGCACCGTTACCCCCCGGGGGGGTCCAGCACCGCCAGAAGGCACCCCAGGCTGCACGGCGAGCCCCGCCAGGCCCGGGTATCACGACCCACCTATCCCAGGCCGGCGAGGGAACGCGGGTGATTATTGACGTGTGTGTGTGTGTGTGTGAGAGAGAGAGAGAGAGAGAGAGAGAGAGAGAGAGAGAGAGAGAGAGAGAGAGAGAGAGAGAGAGAGAGAGAGAGAGAGAGAGAGAGAGAGAGAGAGAGAGAGAGAGGTGAGTGTATGGAAGGGGGAGAGAGAGGTGAGGTGTGTGTGTGGGAGAGAGAGAGAGAGAGAGAGAGTTCTTTGCAGCGTAACCTAATAGGAGTCGGCCAACACACCTGGGAAAACGTTTGTAATTAGGAACTCAGGGACACAGCTCACTCAGTGACAGCATGACGCAGCAGCAGCGTGACGCCGGCCGGAAGTGACGTTAAATGCAACGATATATAAAGCGATTTAATATATATTAAAAACATTAATAACTAGGTATGTCCCGATACTTTTTTGGCCAATACCGATGTTTTGAAAATGCCGTGATTGGGCCCGATCGATCGGGACAACACTAGCTCCAATACAGCGTCAAGTTTCACTGGTACAAACGTTTTTTATTCCATCGTCAAGCACCGTGAAACTAAAAGCTTAACAAAATATCAATAGTTGAACATTCAAAATATCTTAAGTCAGGGGTGCTCAATACGTCGATCGCGATCTACCAGTCGATCGCAAAGGTATTATTGGTAGATCGCGTGACATTAAAAAAATTGACGTCAACCTATCATCCATCCCGTATTTTGATTGATATACAGGGCAGCCAATCAGATGACATCTGAATTTTGTCTGAGGTCATAGGTCGCTGCGCATGAGCAAACAACTGCGCTAAGTGCTAACTAACTAGCAAGCTTGTCAGCGAGTTACGGCCAGTTTTCAGCCTTTGGTTTTTTCTAGGGCTGAAACAATTCCTCGAGTAATCGATTACAAAAAATGATAGAGGAACTTTCTCTGCCTCAAGGAATCGTTTAATTTTTTTTTTTTCCGTTTAATTTCACCAGCTCAAATCCTCGTATTACGCCCGGACTACATTTAATGCGACACAACGCGCTGACGCTGCGCCATACATCCATGCGCTGCGCACGTTAAAGGGGGAAGAAAGAGGCGGCGGATATGTTTGTTTTGTAACATGCCATGCTCAGGCAGTCTGCAATGGCCCAGACGGGAGACACATGTAGTTCAGTGCTTAACTTTTATTTTTAATCCACGCTATATTCTTCTGGTCCGTTCCTGCGGCGTAGGTTACGCAGCGACGCGCACCATTCTGCGTTGTTGTAACGCAGAACCATAAATCAGCCTTTACCCAGTATATAAACCTCTGTTCCCGCTACAGTTTTAACTAAAAGAAAAGGCAGAAAATGTCAGAAAAATAAAAACGTAATAAAGCTAACTGGGTAGTTTTCAATTTTAGGTCCGTAGTCATTCATGGATAAAACAAGCAGCACTGGTGTCTAATACAGCCTCCAATACAGCAGGGCTCATCATTTTATTTTGAACACTGCCAAAACTCTAACTTAAAACTTAACTAGAACTTCAAATTTGCTTCACACAAATGAAAGTTCAATTGAAACACGTGGGAAATACACCTAACCTTTTAAGTTATGTGTGTTATCAGGTATAATGGCATTTTTAGGTTAGAAATAAGAACATTTCTTGGTAAGATCCTTAGTTTTTTGAGTGAACATAGTTAATTGTGTTGTGTTGTGCATTATTGGCTCCTGCAATATAAAGAATCCTCAATATATTTATAAATAAATATATGTTTTGCATTTTTTGTAGTAGGTGGTAGATCATTTTGACTTGATCATTTTATAAGTAGCTCTCGTGCTGAAAAAGTGTGAGCACCCCTGTCTTAAGTTTACACATTTTACTTTAAAACCCACACTTTATTACACAGTCCAGTCCAGTGGATGAACAGCTCAGCTGGCCACTAACACATTCAATACTGCATTTCAAATAAAATAAGGGAGCTTAACTTCAAATTTGTGCGCAATATTTATCCTTGTAATAAAATAAAAAACGGAAATGCAGAAATATCGCCGCTGTTTCTCATCATCACTTGTGCATCTGCAGGAGGAACGAGCTCTCCTGTCTCCCCACGGCTCTGTTTGAATGAAACTGCCCTCCACTATACATTTAATGTGAAGTTTCTTTTAATTTGATTAATTTGCATTTAATTAGATCAAATATATGTCATATTAATCATCACAGTTTGCTACACAAACAGTAACTTCACACTCATGTGCGTACTCTTTTCCTTGAAGCGTTTTGATAAAGATTGATGCTTCGTTGTTTGAATATAAAGATATTTTCAATTAAAAAAATAAAGAATTGTGCGTACTCTTCTTCTCTGGACGTATTTATGCCAGACTTCTGTTGTCCCTGCACACACCGTGTAGCGACAGCGCCCACTGCTGGTGAGACTTAGACATGGCGTACTGCCAGATAAAACTACATTTTTAAACAAATAAACCAACCTCTTTACCTTAACATAAAACACTCAGAAAATATCACATGAACTGGACCTAAGCTGTACTAAATAAAGTGTAAATTAAACATGTATATAATATAAATGTAGGTATATATCATCCTACTGATGACTGTGTGCCACACTCTCCCCCTCAAAAATAAATGTCTCCAGACATTTCAGTTATCCAAAGTGTACCTTTTCCCAACACCCAACAATTTTCTATTTTATATTACTTATTTTAAAGTGGCACTTGACATTCAATTGAATTAGTACTCATTTATCAAAGTATCTGGCCCATTTAAACCTATACCACTAAAAATCAGTTACTGTACTCTGGATCCCAAACAGATCAACTCTCCAATTTAACAGAACTCATATCGGCTTCAGTTATTTTAGTCTGTTACCAGTCTCTTCATTTGTTCAGTATCAGTTCAATATGTTCTCCCAGAATTGTCTCTTCTTCACATTCACAGTCAATTACAATACACCACTTTTCAGAGTCCATTTTCCTAATGGGAACGATGTGAGTGTAATGTGAGTTCAACTCATTATCTCAATGCCTGGTGATGTCCACGGTCGCCACATGACACGGCGGTCCTACTGATGACTCTGTGTGCCAAATGATCTCCCCTTCATCCCGTGTTGCTGTCTTGTTTATTTATCTTCATTCCACCAGCTGGTTTATTAAACTACTACCAAATATTGTATTACTTTTCAAACTCTGGCTATGCATACTGACCCCAATCAGTTACCGCAAACAGCAAGTATATCCGCCCCTTTAGGCTTCTCTGAAGTTGTAAGTTTGGATTCTTGGTCTTAGCGAAAGTATTTAAACATATTTGTGACCAAGAAATTTGATTAGTGTTAAGAGATAAATCCGACTCCCATTTTGAGATTGGAAGAGAGACTGAGTTATCTATTTTGGACATTAACCTGTAGAGTTTCGATAGTAATTTGGGGGTGTTTAGATTAAGTAACTCTGTTACCTTAATGGAAAGTTGCAGATCCAGTTGGTTGAATTTATATTTTTTACTTATTATGGACTTAAGTTGTTGATATTCTAAAAATGTGTTACTGCTAATTCCATGTTGAACAGTGAGTGTGTTAAAAGGTACAACATTTCCACTTATGATTATATGTTGTAAATACTTTATTCCATGGTCTCTCCACTGAGTGAAGTTTACCATATTTTTTATCATTTTTCAGAATGTCTGGGTTGTTCCAGATGGGTCTCCGATCACATGAAGAAACTGAGACTTTTGCTATTTTAAGGAAGTCCCACCAGGCTGTCAGAGTAGAGCTAATATTAGTGCTTTTAAAGCATTTATGATGTTTGATATTTTGACTAATAAATCCAGCCATTGACTATCTAGTGAGTGATTTTTGCACCATTTTAAGATATACTGTAACTTATTAAATACTGGAAGTTGGCTAAGTCTAAACCTCCAAAGTCTCTGGATTTTTGTAATGTCTTAGGCTAATACGAGGTGTTTTATTTTTCCATAGACATTTTGACACATATGAGTCTAGTGACTTAAACCAAGAGGGAGGGGGTTTGAAGGGTATCATTGAAAAAAGATTTTTGATGAAACCATCATTTTGATGGTGGCAATTCTCCCCATGAGTGAAATGGGAAGAGTTTCACCGGGTAAGGTCATCCTCTATTTTTCTTAAGAGCTGAACATAATTTAGTTTTGTTAACTCTGACAGCCTAGGGAAGATGTTTGTGCCTAGATATCTTCAAAATATATTTCTGATTGATCCTGTATGACACGATTCACAGTGTGCCTTTTGATTACTGTATAATGTTTACTGGCCACTTCTTTGTTGTAGAATATTATTTATGTTGGTGCTGATGTCCGTTTGTACATTTGATTGTGTGCTTGTGACAAAGATGGATTTTATGTTTGTGACAAAGATTGAATAAAGCTTTTTTGAAAAAAAAAAAAAAACTTTCCTCACTGAGCACTGAATCATACGACGGAGTATTAGGGCCAAACAAAAAAACAAAAAAAGGAAATTACGAGAATAAAGTCATAATGTAATGAGAATAAAGTCGTAAAATTACGAGAATAAAGTCATAATATTACGAGAATAAAGTCGTAATATATTATAAATATATAAATATAACTTCACAAGATGCTCAATATTCCTCATTTTAACACAGGGAGAAGAAGCTCTTCCTGTTAGAGTTCTCATAAATTATATTCTCATAATATTACGACTTTATTCTCGCAACATTACGACTTTATTCTCGTAATGTTACGACTTTATTCTCGTAATATTACGACTTTATTCTCATAATATTACGACTTTATTCTCGCAACATTACAACTTTATTCTCGTAATGTTACGACTTTATTCTCGCAACATTACGACTTTATTCTCGTAATGTTACGACTTTATTCTCGTAATTTTACGACTTTATTCTCGTAATATTACGACTTTATTCTCATAATATTAGGACTTTATTCTATTATGACTTTATTCTCGCAACATTACGACTTTATTCTCGTAATTTCACGACTTTATTCTCATTATATTATGACTTTATTCTCGTAATTTCCAATTTTCTTTTGTCTTAGTTTGGCCCTAATACTCCGTCGTAGAATCACACGTCAACGCTGCTGCCCTCTTTGGTGTGGCAAAAAGTGGAGCGACAGGACAAGAGAAGAATTGTACCAACCTCCTTATATCAGAAACGAAATTTAGATTGGGTCTGAGGATGTGTTTTTTATGGAGGTGCACATTTAAGATACACAGTTTGGAATTGACAATCATTATTTTGTGTTGATGTCACAAGTCGTGTCCGTCTTCCACAAACTGGGGCTGCACCAGTTGCAGAGTGGCAACACACGGGAAAAGCTCTGCATGGCTGTTCTTCTCGAAGGTTTTTAACTTCTGCAAACATAGAGGAACACTTTTAACTATTATGAAAACTCTTATCCTATTCTTCAGCTGATAATCATGTTTTAAGTTCAACTGGTTTTCTTTAGCTCCATGATCTGGCTTCAGCTGATCTAATTTTAATGTCATCTTTGTTCTCATCAGCTCTTCTTCCTATCTTAGGCCCATCTTATTCTCTTTTGCAAATATTCCTCTTTTAAGTTAAATTATTCAACTCATCCTTCTCTCTTCAAAACAGAGTTCCTTTCTTCGGCTGACCCCCCTCTCTTCACCTTGTTTTCAACTGATCTTACTGTCTTTAGCTTTTATTCTCCTCTTTAGCTGATAATCCTGTTTTAATGTCAACTTGTTTTATTTAGCTCATCTCCATGGCTTCAGCTGGTCTTCCCTTTCAGCTGATCCAACTCTTTTGATGTCATCTTCTCTTCAACTTGTCTTCCTGTCTTAAGCCCATCTCCTGTCTTCAACTCCTCTCTTCTTCCATCATCTCAAGATTTTTCAAATATTCCAGCTATGTTTTACCATTTTCTTCAAATATTCATCTGATTTTAGCCATTTCATTGATTTTCATCAGTTCAGCTTTTTTTCAGCTATGTTTAGCTCTCATTCAGCATCACAGCATCCAACGCTGCATTTTCAAAGGAAATGCAGCCTTTTTTAATTTCTTTAGTTTTTCGTATTCATAGTATTATACGTTTTTTTTATGGTAAAATATGGGTAAAAAAATAACTTGTAAAGACCCCTTTCCAAACGCCAACTCAGAAGCATCAAATAGGGAACTAACTTCTGTGTCACTAAATTAAGGTGCATCTTCTCTCCACAAGGAGGGGATAAAAGCTAATACTAGACGATCTGGTTTTTCACAGTGTGACATTGCTTTGACTCAAGCAGCACTGTTGCCTGGTCAGTTCTTACTGCCAAAGACTGCCTCTAGGGCCTGCAGACATTCAGACAGGGAGAAACAACCAGACTTCAGGCCTTAAAAACATCCTCAGCCTGAAATCAAGAGTCCCAGCCAGCTGGCACCTCGCCCTTTCTCAGGCTTCTGTTCCCACAGGTTTTCCTTGTAGGTGTATAAACTGCAGTATGTATTATTGTGCCTTTGACTTTTTTTTTTTTTGCCCTTTTTTATGTCCTTTACCTTTACCTTACCTTTAATTGAAAATATAATGATGAGCCAAGACGGTTAAGCAGAAATGCACAAACTGCAAATTAATGAATTAAAATACACCTTGGCAGTCTCTTTGTGCTGCTCAGAAAAAAAAACATACAAAAGATAATGAGCGACAAAACCCATCCCAGTCTGTATGTTCTCATGCAGCCTGGCCAGTGATAGAGGACCCTCAGCTGTTGTAACGCCGGGAGGTAGTGGCAGGGCTCACGGACTGAAATGGGTTTCAGTATCCTTTGGGGTCTGTCCAAACACCTTACATCACCAAAATAGCTAATGTGTGGTGGGTGCTGCTGATAGTCTGGGCAGTTTTAATCACCAGCTGCTGAGTCTTCTAGTCTGAATTGTGTTGTGTTTCCAATTGGAATGCTTTCTGTTTGCCAATCTAGAAGTTTTCAAGAACTTAATATGGATTTAGCATTTTGAAGTGTCCCAGTGAGGTGGACTCATTTTTAGGTTCTGTACCAGAGTTCAAATATGTGACTGTGACCAGGACCAGCAGATTTAAAGCAGAATAAAATAGCTTTTGCAGTTTTTTTTTTTCATTTGGCCACCTGTAATGGTGGTGGTTAAGTCACTTTTGCAAGACTGTCCAAGATGTGCTGTTTTTTGGTCTCGCTCTCAGTGACTATTTTCATTTTCTGTTCCATAATTACTTTCTTGAGTCGGTATCCTCTGCTGTGTTGCCACTGTAGCTCTGTGAGCTAGTTTTATCAGTTTTGATGTGTGACATAGTGTTACGCAGTTGTCCCATCGGTATTGGAGTCCAAAGTTAGTTTGGCTGTGTTTTACCGATAGCAGAGACAAAAGACCGCTATGGATAGACAGTGCTTCCTTTAATTAAGTAAATATTTCTGCAAATGAAAATTAAGAATTAACATGATGAACAGAAGTCCTTGTGCTGTTTTAAAGGAGCATGAGGCAGGATTGAGGCAGGATTTATGAAAAAAAAATGCGTATATGTTTTAAGTTTTCTAGTAATAATGTCAGATGGCGTCCGTATTAATGGTGCCATCGGTGTAAACCGGAGTCAAGTTCTCTCGTCTGATTTATGTCTGACCTGGCAATAAAGCTTTTCTGATTCTGATTCTGATTCTGAGATGAAGCGTTCCAAACCAAAAAGAATGATTCCTCTAGTGTATCTCTCCGTTGCCTTGAACAGGCTGTGTGCTGCAAAATGTGCTGCAATTCCGGGCCCGAATTTCCCGCGCTGTCCTGCGGATGTGACGTCAAATGACGCTGCATGTGCGTTCTCCCTGTTCTCCCGTGCCGGCTTCACTGTTGGCTGCAGTACCCCCAACGGTCGTCATAGCGCTAATGAGTCTCATTTCTTATTCTTGCCTCAAGCTCCTTTAAGTCCTTCAATTGAACATGTTTAGCACATACGCTCTATCCTCGGTTAGATGATACCACATGTTGTGTAACCTATTTAGTTAATACACAGGCCCACAGCTTCAGTGTTTCCTTATGTTGACACTTATTCATTTCAATTTGCAGTGGATGCTTCCCATAAGCTGAGTGTCTTTTCTGGACAGAAAATGGACCACACCACAACAGAGGAAGCAGGTTAGTATCACAGATTCATTGCATAAAGTCGGGTGGAGCTGCTCTGACTGTAATTGGGCAAGAGGCAGGACATGCCAATGATACCTGTTGTGAAATTAAGATTTTCTCTAATGTTTTTATTTTTTAAAACTGTTAGCAAAAAAGCCATTAAAGCAACACTATAGTTGTATCAGAATTTTGGATCACAGACCATTGTGTTGGAACTGTTTCCTTAAAACATTTACTAAACCTTTTAAACTTTGTTGTTTATGCTCTGCCTTGGCAAGTAACATTTGCTTTGATGACAACAATACTTGAACTTTTGTTTATAATTTAAAAAAAAAAACTAAGTAAAGCTTTTCCAGATTACTTAAAAGCATGTGAAGTGCTACTTCACTATACTTTCCAGGATCAGTTTGCAGAACAATGTAAAAAGAGTTGACATTGTATAACGTATACTGTAGGTACAAGTCACCCGATATTTAGTCAAGAGAGCCAATTGACATAAAAAACAACTCTTAAATGAGCGTTATTTTCTGCAAGCATTGGTACTCTACTCGTCCAGAACCTGCAGTAGCACCTGTTGAAGGGCTGTTCTAGCACTGACAACAAAATACAAAAGAAGAGAAGTACTGATAAAAGAATGTTGTGGCATCTTTCCAGTGGATTTGAGCCACTCGCACAACCACAGCCAAGTCACAATGAAGCGGTTCTGGTGGCTGTAGTAACACCAAATGCCCCATTTAGACACTTGATCTTAGTGCTTCCTTTATTTTGGCAGCTGCTTGGCAACATGCAGTCAGTCTTGCCTGTGGATTTAATCTCTGACTAATTTTTACTTAAAATGTTTTGCAAGGGTTGGAATTGGAGAGTCCAAAAAAGTTCAATTTTCACACGTTTAAGATTATCCTGTGTCCCCTCCTAAAAAAGGGGAAGTGTCACCTTCCCAGAGGTGAATGAGTTCATATACTCTATATATATCCATGTATTTGAATGTGGTGATAGGGTTATTATGTTGTAATGAATGGAAGAGCCCCCAGCTCTATCATTCACACACCAGCCAAGACCGTAAAGACGCTTCATGCTCAGCATTCCTCTTTATACAGCAAGACTGAAGTGGGTTGTTCTGTTTGTGTTTTTGTGAGTCCCTGCACACGTTAGTCTGTGCTTGTTCATCAGTAGGATGAATGGACTGAAGTGTGGTGTATAACAGCAGGGATCCACAGAGGACAGCTAATGGAACCCTGCGGCCATTCACATTTTTTAAATTAAAGACCATTTGATTGGACCCTAGCAGTGATGTTTTTAAATGCACATCTTAGTCCATTAAGTGCAAAGCCATTATACCTGTCCTTTTTTTTTTTCATAACGCAGTGTTTGTGGTGTGACAAAGCACCATAACCAGTTTCTGGAAATCAACTTTTATGTGAATTTGAAGTGTCTGGAAAGCAGAAAATGCTTGTAAGAAATGTATTATAGAACCCTAGATGTTGATGTTGAACCCAAAATGTTGAAAGAGCCGTATTGGACCAAAAACACAAAAAACAAATATGTCTGGAGCCGCAAAAAATGAAAAGACTTGTATCAGCCTTAGAATGAAGACAACACATGCTGCAAGTTTCTATATTAGTTAGAACTGGGGGAAGATTTTTTTTTCATTATGCACTTCGAGAAAAAAGTGGAAATGTCGAGAAAAAAGTCGAAATGTAGAGAAAAAAGTCAAAACTTTGAGAGAAAAAAGTCCAAATGTTGAGATTAAAAAGGAAAGGAAAAAGGAAGAAAAAAGAGAAAAAAAAGGAAAAAGAGTGAAAAAAAGGAAAAAAGAAAAAAAGGAAGAAAAAAAAGACAAAAAAAGGAAAGAGAAGAAAAAAGGAAAATAAGAAAAAAGAAGACAAAAGAAATAGAGCAAAAAAGAAAAAAAAGGAGAAAAAAAAGAAAAAAAGATGAAAAAAAGAAAAACAAGGAAAAAAAAGGTCAAACAATTTTGAAAAAGCTCCAGGAGCCACTAGGGCGGCGCTAAAGAGCCGGATGCGGCTCTAGAGCCGCGGGTTGCCGACCCCTGCCCTAGACAGTGACTAATATTAATAAACAGTATTCTTCTTTCTGGTAGATTGGAATTGATAATGGTAATTTTGTAAATAAAATGCACAGCGTGAGAATAAAAAATTCCTATGTATTTCTCTTGTTTTGGCTTATAGGAGATTTGGTGTTTTTTGTTTACTCTTTCACAATGAACAAAATAATAAAACATGGAAGTGAAACTGAATTGAAATTGAGACAGAATTAGCAGTAATCTAATGTTAGAGGAAGTGTAAATAAAAGCAAGAATTCATGAGAATTTGTTGAGAGATGTTAAAGGATCAGCAATAATAACTTTTGTGATAAAAGCTCAAGAAGAGGAGGTGCTGCTGTAAGAGAAATGTAACATAAAAGAGACGTAAGTGTCAGACCAGGAGAGAATAGAGACCAATATAGAGAAGCCTTTTGGTTTGCTTTCCCAGGCTATGCATCAGGAAGGCTGTGTTTTTTACAGCATGACCAGCGCATAGCCCTTTCCTGGGGAAATCCGAGACAAAATCAAGAGAGGTTTGTGCAGGGAGGGAGAGGAGAACAGGAAAACTAGCCCTGGGAAGGAATGGGGAGAGAGAGAGAGAGAGAGAGAGAGAGAGAGAGAGAGAGAGAGAGAGGAAGGGGGGCAGGTATGTTGGAGGCCACACAGCCTGTGAAACCAAGAGGAAGCTGGAGCCTTTTGGAAGATTCAGTGAACCACATGCACAAGCCGTTTTTTAAGTGTTTTTTTAAGTCTGATATTGTAATGTTGAAACAAAATTAGACATTTGTGGCTACCCAACAGGTATCGTTGGGTACTATCTGTTTTACCAGATAATATTTCAGAACATCACACATCATAAACTCAGACTTGGTCCTTGGCAAAGGGCTGAAGCGTTCCATCAAGTCAAAATTCAATTCAATTCAATTCAGTTTATTTGGGAAGGGACAGTGTACATTCATATACATTTAGAAAAATGCAAATGCACCCAATTTTAGCTACAGAGCTAGTTTCCATTGGCAGTCCCCCGGCTAAAAATATAAAAGAAAGACAAGTTAAACAACAAGTTAGAACAAATACAAATAAAGCGTGCAAAAAGTTTCTGTTCTTGTTATTTTGCTTCTATTTAAGATAGAAGGAACAGGAGAACAACCTGACACATCAATCTTACTAACACGATCTTAGACATTTACATATATTGCAATAGTGAATACATTACACACATTTCACATTTAGCAGTTAAAAGTTTAAGCGGTAAAGTGCCAGAGCAAATTAAAGTGCTGGTTACGATTAAAGTGCTGAGGGTTTAAAGTTAAAGTGCTATAATGGGGGAAAGACAAGGAGGATGGAAGGGGAGGGGAGAGTGAAGATGGAATGGGCTGCAGCAATGCAAAACCAGATCACATGTATTGTTCGGTTGTGGAATTTAAGGTTCTATGCCAGTTGTAGAGTGAACAGATTGTGGAGATGGGGCAGAGGTCCGATGCTGGTGTGTTAGGTATTTGCTTAGGTACCACTGGTGTTGATGCAGCACACAAAAAAGAACAAGGAATTTCAAGATTTTTGGTAACAAATCCGACATTGTTTGTACATGACCAGTAGTTTGAGTGAAGGTCAAGTTGAGCTATGCGTTTGTCCTTTATTAACCTTATGTAGCTATGCACTACGAGTGCGCTGTTTAAAACAAAACAATGTCGTCTGGTAGTCCTCATATGTATTTGTCTAAGCAGATACGGTAGTTTTGCAGTTGTGAAAAACACCTGGTATTATGAATCAGGCTTTTTTCATGTAAAATAAAAAACATAAAAGACACCTTTTTTAAAAAAAAAAGAAAAAAAAAAAGGTTTTATTTCCAAAAACCCCAAAATTGAATATCCTCCTTTGAACTTTGCATTTAAGTTGTAAATGTTTTATCAGTTATGGCTAAAGTGCGTTCAGTTTAGTAGAAAAGTCAAAATGATTACTAGTTTTGTGTGATAAAAGTACAGATATAAAAGAGGTGGAATTGAACACAAAAAGCTTATGAGCAACATGTTTCCGTTTATCAGTCGTTTCCATTAGTTAGTTTAGCTTAGATAGATTAAAAGAGAGACTTATATCTGAAATTTTGACTTTAGGCTCTGCATTGCTCATTCTTTAATCCCACTTTGTGCCACCTCTTTGATTAGCACAGGCTGAATTCATGAAATTTGAGAATTCAGATGTAGGTTTGTTGACTCATGTATGGATTGCTGTCATTTGATGAGAATTTGTTTACAGTTGCCATGTGATCATTAAGGTATCCTTTTTGATATCAAGCTATCTCTGGCTCCAAACACATGCAAAGTTGCATGTGCAACAGATGAATAGGCGTACTAAACACAGTAGACACTTATCTACTGTTGTTTAAATGTAATCTGCTGAGAGTGTTTATTCTTCCACGCTGAGTGTGAACTCTGCTTCCCTGTAGACAAACGTGGCTAACACATCGTACACCAACATGCAACCATACACGAGCTGTACATGAGTGGTTTGCTTACAGGGGTGTAAGAGTGCATGGGAAGATGACAGAGCAAAACCTTTTGTTTTATTGAAGCGTGTGAGAAAGAAAAATAGGGAAATTGCTAAAATATTGTTTCATATCTTACATACACATTGTACTGTGAGTACATTTTTTTTCCTTTTTCTGTTTTCATTATTTCATTATGGTTTTGGAAACCAGTAAAAAAAAAATCTTGTTTTACTTTGAAAATGAAATGAACAAATGAGAAACAGATTATTCTAAGGCATTTCATATTTTGTATCTGTTCCTCCTTCTCATGTCAGAACTCCTTAAAGCTCGAAAGATCTTATTAGAAGGGAATCAAGTGCCAAAAAGTCTAAAATAACCACTTGCTAGGAATTATTGTAAGCGCATAAAGGAATTTGCATTTCACCTGAATCTTGTCCTGTGACCCTGCAAAGGATAAAGCGGGTATAGATAATGGATGGATGGATGGATGGATATACTTAAGAGGGAAATAACAGTATTTTAACTTTTTTATAATGGGTTACATTTAGTTTTAGTAACAAATTGAGATTCTTATTTTGTTTAAAAAAACAAACTATAAACAACAAAGTACATTTTTTTAAATAAATTAATATTCCCAAAGGTTTACATAAGTGAAGCAGAAGTGACTTTACAAATAAATGTACAGCTATTTTGGTAATAGGCTAATTTGGAGCATTCGTGACATGGGTTTAGGTTTTACCTGCATTTGGATACAATAGATTTTAAAACGAGCTTCTCTTCAAGTAGCTCTCAAACAAAATACAGTTTTTTTGGTTTGAATAATGCAGGAGCAGTAGTAACAACTGAAGATAAGTACAAAGTCCACTTGCTTTGATTTCTTGCCGCATCAGAGGTTAAAGTGAATTCTCAACTCCATATGTGTGATCTTCAGGTGTTGACCCTGCTGTACTGAGAAACCAGCTCTTTGAGCTATGCAACCCAAATCACCTGCAGATGGTAAGAATCACTTTCACAACACAGCACACACTTCCATGAATACAGTAATCAGTGTGTGTTTCTAAAGTTGCATGGGAACTGCGTGCTTCTTCTGCGTGTAGCTATTGCAGGAAGGAGCGCAACAGCGAGAGATCCTGTCATCTTTGAACGAAGTTCACCAGTGCGTGTTAATGAGGAAACCAGAATGTTCTGTATATCAGAAGGAAGGAATTTATGTTTCTTTGAATGAACTTGAGAAGAGGATATTGAGTCGATGACATCTGTTTTGTAAATTAAGAAGCGGTGCAAGGCATACTCACACAGAAAAAAATATTTCATGTAGGACGCTTCTAATTCCAGAGTTGACATGCTAATGCTAGGGATCGGAAATGTTGTGGTTCCTTTTGCCTTCTGTATCATCTTCAATAGAAGCGTCGCTCACTCAAATTGTGATAAGGTTATTGATGTAGCCATGGGAGAATAGTACTTTTGTTACCTTCTAAGAATCCCGATTTGCTTTTGTATGTTTTTTAATTGTTATCCACGCCCCCTGTGTAGTGATATACAGTACACCTGCATTCATCTTTTAAATTATAAATTATTTAAATTATAGAAGATACTTTTTGGTTCATAGAACTGCTTCTATTTTGTGTCAGACACATAAGCACAAAAACACATAAGCCTTTGAGATCTGTAAGAAAAAAACAAACAGACAAGAGAACAGGCAGAGACGTAAGCAACAACCATTTTGGGTCCTTGAGACTGAATCAAAGCTACAGTAGGCTACTGCGATTATCTGTCGCCCAAAATTGTGGAGTGAGTATGTAGGTGAGTGAGCAGGTGTGTACGTCTGTGTAACTGTGTATGTAAAGTCAAGACGATGCTCTACCTGAACTGTAACTACAGTGGAGGAGGGAGGGCACAACCCCGCCACCCGAGAGACTAGAAGCCGACAAGGAAGAAACCTGAACCCAGGCCACCAGCAACCCCACGGAGGACCATAAGAGGGCGGGAGGCAACCCCCCGCCAGCAAGGCCCGCCCCCTCCCAGCGGCTACAGAGGGAAGCCCCGGACGGGGTCCCCATGACCACGGGAGGAGGCAGCTAGGGAACCCACGATGATGGACCGGGACCCAGCCGAGCACCAGCCACCCGGCATGGGCTGATCATGCGGCCAGGAAGCCCACAAACTCTAGGCCCATAACCCCCACCCGGCGGGAGGCCAGCCTGCCCGGAGAGACAGAGTCGCCCTGGCCGCCGACACAGGCAGGTGCACGAAAGCGCCCCCCACCCCAGGACCAAAGGAGCGCCCCACTGCACGGGCAGCGGGGGGGACCAGAGACGGGACCGGAGAGAGGGAATGCCCCGACACCCGCGCGGGCCCGACAACGGAGCCCCAGACCCAGGCATATCCATCCATCCATCCATCCATCCATCCATCCATCCATCCATCCATCCATCCATCCATCCATCCATCCATCCATCCATCCATCCATCCATTTCCTATTATCCTGAATAGAGATACTTTATTAATAATAATAATAACAGATGGCACCACCACGACTCTATGTCAAACCATTCAAAAGTTATAGCAGAAAATAGGAACTATTAAATATGGCCAATAAATAAATAAATAATAAATATGGCAAATATGGCCAATTAAATATGACCAATCAGATGAAGGGGGGGCGCGCTTTTTGGCATTTATCGTGGGGGCGCTGTTGAGCCATTAGGCCATGCCCATTAATACAAACCATTAAATATCACATTTTTTGCCAGGCCTGGCTTGCGTGCAAAATTTGGGGACTTTTGGGGCGCGTTTAGGGGGGAAAAAGGCCCTCATTTCGTCGGAAGAAGGAAAGTAAAAACGAGAAAAAAAAGAGAAAAAAAAGAAAAATTCCTACAGATACAATAGGGCCTTCGCACTGTCAGTGCTCAGGCCCTTATAAGAATTTATTAATTTTTTTTTGTCCTGCTGATGGAGGCCCAAATTTTTGTGCATCTTCCATCGCAGGACCTTTACATACCCACACGCTCATGGACAAGGACATGGACACTCATTTACTCACCATTTCCCCCTCCCCGGGGGGGTCCAGCACCACCAGGTAGCCCCCGGGCAGCACGGCGAGCCCCCGCCAGGACTGGGCGTCATGACCACCCCGCCCCAGCCCGACGCGAGAACGTGGGTGGAGTAGGGTGTCTAAGATGTTATTAAAACCGAGGGGCGGGCAGTCCTGGGGCACGTGGGACAGTGCCCCCCACGCCACTTTCTTTCATTACCAAGAACAGGATCCTTTCAATACCCCAGTACTCTTGGTTTATTTCAACATTAGTCTGCATTTATATAAAAACACTATTTCACAACATATGGAATCCACATTCATGCTAATGTTTCGGCTCTGTCAGAAAACGCTGCGATCCACATACCACCATAAATACATATTACGTTGCCATCAATGCTAAATGGCCTCGCACACATAAGCAAAGGGGGCTGGAAATGCCCTTTGCTGCAGATTGTTCTTATAATGGCCTTCGTCCTACACATGTCAGCAGTTTTAGTTTCATTAAATATACACTTTGGCTAAAACAGCTAAGAACAGCAAAGTCACCAGTGCTTACTGTTCCTTCTATACTTTGGTGTTTGTGTTCATCAATTGTCATCTGCGTATTATCTTCTTGTGATGGTCATGTGATATAGACTGAGCGACTCCAGGCAGGATATGTAGTGATCCCGAATAACAAATATTGAATCAAACTTATGCAACATTGTTTCCAAATGTTTGTGGTTTTGTCTATACACTTGAGATTGTAGCAGTTTGTTTAACAGACTGAAACAGGGTCTGCAGTGGATCAAGACTTTTCCATATTTGTGGGTAAAATTTGCCAGCGTGGAGTTGATGCCAGGTGTAAACATAAAGAAGTTCTTTGTGTTTTCAAAATGAAAATGTCTTAATATAGACGTTGCTTTTGTGTCTATAGACTTAAGATCTTTATATGTTTCCAACCCCACCAAAGCTCTTCATTTACTCACTGAGCTGTTAGTTTCCCCCCTCTTCTTTTTTATTTTGGACCTTTTTACACCACATGTTTTGAATTTTCAGCAGTGGCTGGCTGAAAACAGGATTCCACTTGGTGATAGAGCTGTGATTCCTACAGGTTTTCTCTTGTTTGGATGTCAGCATCATCAAAGTAAAACCAGCAGTCTACCCTTGAACTGCATATATATATATATATATATATATATATATATATATATATATATATATAATTAATTAATTAAAGCTGCAAGCAGCGATGAACGGGCCCTCGCACCCTTGTGCACGTTCAGGCTGCAGTGGAAGCGCTGGTATGACTTGCATGTAGATTCTTCAGGCCGGACATTTAGCGGATGACACCACCTACGACTCTCTATATCAAACTAATCAAAGGTTATGGCAGAAAATAGGGACTATCAAATATCGACCAAACAGAAGAAGAGGCGGGGCTAATTTGCACTAATTTTGTTCAAGGACTCAGAACCGAGTCCGATGACACCACCCACGAGTCTTTATGTCAAACCATTCAAAACTATCAAATATGGACCAATCAGATGAAGGGGACACACGCTTTTTGGCATCTATCGTCGCCACGGTAATGCTTTTGACTGAGAAAAGTAAGAGACTTTTCTTTACATTGCGACATGATACAGGTGTGTACCGATTTTTGTGCATGTACGTCAAACCATATTGTGGGGCTTGAGGCACAAAGTTTTATCTGTATGGACCAACCAGATGAAGGGGGGGCACGCTTTTTGGCATCTATCGTCGCCACGGTAACGCTTTTGACTGAGAAAAGTATTTCACATCGTCGCAGGACCGAGACGCACATTTTGATGTATAACACACCTGGGTGCACGTTATGGTTCGGGTCGTATTAACTGCTGAAGAAATGGCATAAATTGCGCCAAAATTACACGATTAATTCAAAATGTTTAAAATGGCCGACTTCCTGTTCAGTTTTGGCCATGGCGCCAAGAGACTTTTCGTTAAGTTGCGACATGATACAGGTGTGTAGCGATTTTCGTGCATGTACGTCAAACCGTATTGTGGGGCTTGAGGCACAAAGTTTTTTCGGTATGGACCAATTAGATGAAGGGGGGGCGCGCTTTTTGGCGTCTAGCATCGCCATGGTAACGCTTTTGACTGAAAAAAGTAATGCACATCGTTGCAGGATCAAGACTCACATTTTGATGTATAACACACTTGGGTGCACGTTACGGTACTCCGGTTTCCTCCCACAGTCCAAAAACATGCATATTAGATTAATTGATGATTCTAAATTGCTCGTAGGTGTGAGTGTGTCTGGTTGTTTGTCTGTATATGTGGCCCTGCGATGGACTGGCGACCTGTCCAGGGTGTACCCCCTGCCTTTCCCCTGAAAATAGCTGGGATAGGCTCCAGCAGACCCCCGTGACCCTGCAAAGGATAAAGCGGGTATAGATAATGGATGGATGGATGGATTTATTTATATAGCGTCTATTACAACAGAAGTTGTCTCTAGGCACTCTCCAGACACTCAGAACATGACCCCGAGCAATTATTACATAAACATAAACAATGGCAATATCCTACAGATAGGGATACCCTATATTATTTGTGTATTGTCAGTTTGTTGTGTAAGAACCTTATATAGTATAGTGGCAGATGCCGCACAAGATGCAGGTCAATTTGATAAACTTGTTGGTGAGGTATTCTAGTCCTCAGAAGGCCTTCCAGTGGTCCCTGAGATACCACATTCCAAGACATCAACTTCCTGTGCAAGTATGGAAAATGCAGCAGAGTCTACCACCTGATCTACAGTAAGTTGGCCAAAAATGTATACACATATCCTATAACCTAACTTCTGGTATCCACATGCTGTGCCTCTTTTTGAGAAAGTGGAGAATAGTAACCTCAGACTTTTCAAGTTTAAAATTAAAATTTGAAGTCTAAATTTGATCTCCGTGTTCCTTCTCTGAACACTGTCAGTCTTGCTGACATTCAGCACAGGTTGAAAACTGCCTCGAATGTTTTCCCACTTGTGAATAATCGTTCTCACTGAGGAATGACTCCAAATTGTTTGGAATTAGGCATTATAGCTGTTCTCAGATTGATGGGTGGGAAACAACTGCTTCTTTACGATATTTAAGATTCCTCCATTGCATTGCACCTGAATGCTCCAGAGTCCCTGTCACGCTACATCTGCGTTGAATGTCTTGTGTTGTTTTCTGAGGTTATATTTAATTAACTTAACAATATTTAGCAATAATTGTTTAGTGAATTATCTTCAAGTTACATAGACTGTAAATGTTTGTGTGTGAATTCATGACATGATCAGAGAGATTTGGGTGAATCATAATTAAATGACCCTCCTAATGTGATGTAGTTATGCATTTATATTGGGTGATGTTACCTTTTTTTTTGTTAATGTACTTTCAAGCTGTTTGACATGCAAATTCAAAACACACAAAGGTATGTTAAAATTAATTTAGTTTATTAAAGAATAACACATACTGGATAGGGAGCCCCTTGGGGTTTATTACGAAAATATTTGTATATTAAACTTGAAAAACTTTTATATGTTTGCTTCTGACTTTTACATCGCCCGTCTGTCCCCTTTCCCAGGCAGGTGGTATAATCAGTGTGGACACGGAGTATAAATCCACATTGAGCTCCATCTTGCCTCAGGAGATTGCTGTCATTCAGATTGCAGTTCTTGACAGAGTTTTCTTGTTAGACCTATGTGAAAAAGGATTTTATAAACACCCAGAGACAGTTGAATTTAAAAGGGCCTTATTCTCCACAACAAATGTTACTATACTGGGTAAGCAAAAATGGTGACAAATATCAAATGAGTTTAATTTGAACATCTTATTTGAATATTTTGGGTTTTCACGCATATATATTTTTATTTACAAACAGGTTATGGCATGACTGGAGATCTCCAGTACCTCTTGAATACATGGCCTCAGTTATCAAAGGAGCCACCACAGATGGATAACATCCTTGATCTTGGTCATGTTCACCAAAAGGTAGCTTTTGTGATTACAAATCCCATTTATTAAGCAAAGATAGACTGCTTGATGTGTATATTTCTCTTTTATAGTTACTTACTTTAATCTGTACTTACTTTCACATCGATTGATTTCTTTTCACTTTCTTAAGACCTTGAAATTAACTCTTTTTTTACTTAATTGCACTTGTGCTACAAAGTTAGGAGCAACAGCTTGGGTTGTGAAGCATAATCAGTTTACGTTTTCATGTCACTCAGGAATGCTACCGTAGCGCTTTATAAGCCAATGTTACTTTAATAAAGTGTAACCCTGGTGAGAAGAGTTGAGTGAATCTTGTTACCTGTGGACACGCCCACTACTCTTTGACTGGACACTCCCACTGGGAACGCCCTTTGAACCCTGGGCCAATGGATGCAGCTCCACACTGAACCATCCTCCACTCAATAAATCAGCAGCACCTGCTCAGCTCAGACACACACATTTGCTCAGACACTGTTGCTGCCACCATCACCAAACATTTTCTCTCAAGCCTTGAAGGAAATCTGCAAACCACCTGGACAAGGTGAGCTGAAATCCACTTCAGCATTTCATTTGGAGTTTCAATGCTAATTCAGCTATTTCCACTAGTTCCTACAGTTGAGGTGCTGAATCATTGAAGATTATTGCTGTGGTGTAAGGTACTTCATTCTGCATTGGTGAACATTCTGATCTAAGCCAGATGGATATGTTGAATCAAATGTATCAGAATCTTACATCTGCCTTCTGCCTGTTTTATTTAACAGGTCAGGCTTTATTGGAAGCTTTGAATTTTGTTGAAGTGATCTAACTGGATGGCGAGCCAACCCTGAACCTTGAATACCTGCAGAAAGGATTTGAGCCCTTGTTCAAGAGCTCAATTAGCAGGCCCCAAGTCTGCCTTGGACTTTCCTGACTTGTCTTGACTGACTTTGACTGTGGTTGAGAACTGAAGTAAAAGTGCAATACTCATTTGAACAAACTTCAATACTAGTATTTGAAATTACTAATCTGTTTGAAAGGCCTTTGTCTTTTTTTTTTTCTATGTTACATGTAGTGTCCTTTTTGTAATGTTTTAATCATTTTAACAATATACTGCAGTTAAATTCAAACCTTGGTCTCAGTGTTTCATTGTCCTTCAATCAGCTCCTTGAGTCGAGCCTTCCACTAGCCCACACTTCATGGTAGCCTGATTATATGTGCTACAAAAGTCATTTAAATGAAAAGTAAGCTATGTCACTGCAAGACTTTATGGCAAAGGTTTTGAATATTTGTCCGTGACCCCCTACAATAAGCAGAATGACACAGCATTATCTGCATATCAGGGTGCCCAAAGAATGTAGAATTTCTTACAACCTATTTTGGAGATTATCAGTAGATTGATCAATAAGATTTCATGATGACCACATTAATCTCCTTTAAATTTGGCTGGATCCTGATACAAGACCTGACTTAAGCAGTCAGCTTTCATAAATATATTTAAAAGCAACGTTAACGATCTATGAACAAAGAACAGATAAATGCTGCGCGCTCAAAAGATTGATTCTTGAATGCTGATGGTTATTAGAATCGTAGCAATGGATTAACCTTACCACATGTTTATAGTTAGACAATTTTAGTTTCAGTTTAATTTATATAGTTACAATACAAATTGTCTATAGGCACTTTCTAAAGACCAAGAGCATGACCCAGAGCAGGTATGAAACAATGACAGGTACAAATTATTTGCGGTCTTTTAACTAAGCACATAGCACTTTCTAACAAGCAAATTAAACGGTATCTATAACAATGTTTCTACATTTTGCGCCATTAAAAAATTTAATTAAATTAAAGTAAAAATGTGATGAAACTAGAAAATGATCATGAACATTTACTAACTTCTACATACTACATTCTCATGTAACATCATTGGCAAAACTCTTGTTTTTGGTTTGGTTCCTCAAGGCAGTGGATGTTGTGGTGTTGCCTTGGTTGACACACCTGTATAACATTGCGTAGACACAGGGGGCAGTCTTTGGACTGGCAGACTGGGGTGGGTGCTCTGGAGGGTGTATCCCAGTTACAAGAATTATCTCCTTTAGAGATAGGGTTGAGAAGGGCTGTCATCTGGGGGAAAGTTAGAGTAGAGTAGCTGCTCCTCCACATCGAAAGGAGCTGATGTGCCCTAGTTTGGGACATGTCCAGCTGGGAGAAGGGCAGACACAGGGTGCACTGAAGAGAATATATCCTTCTGCTGGCCTTAACACTACAGTATTCCCCTGGAAGAACTGGAGGAGGTGGTCAGGAAAAGGGAAATCTAGGCCTCTCTGCTAAGGCTGCTGCCCCATGACCCAACCTCAAATAAGCGGTAGTTAAAGGATGGAGGTTTTTTTTTTTTTTTTCTCAAAAATGTAGCTCCTTGTCCATTTCAGAAGTAAGAAAACACTAGCTACTGGAAAAAGCTTAATGTTTTAAACTGTTTTTTTTCCCCATCAAGAACAAATCATGTAATGTCTCAGTTTAAGAAATTTTCAAAGTAAAATCATTGTTCCATAATTTACCTCTATATTTTTAGTCTTATTATATTCAGTTAGTTGCCAGAGATATATTTTATATCTCTGATGAGGAATTGGACATAAGTCACTTGCTTGCTGAAACAATTTTAACGAATAGATGTTCCACCGATTTTACAGTTTGTTTTTGGATTCTGGAGCAAAAAAAACAGAAACTCCACACATGCATGTCCGTATATACATATATGCAATATATGCATACACATGCAATCGTTCCAGAAATAAGACTGCAATGTGACGTAACCCCTGTTATAAATTGTCTGCCAGTATAGCGAAAACAACAATGGACTGAGACTAATTTCATCTTTTGCTTGAAGACTCTGAATTTTGTCTTGTCTTTTTTCAATTCAACGTTATCAAGTTTAATGTGAGTAAAGAAAAATGCATGCAAATCGTGCAGACAAAGATGCTTCTGTCTGTTTTCTTCTCTGGTGTTGCACACATAAAACATCAACGGAATTTTTCTAGAACTACTCAGGATAATTTTGTTTCAAGAACCTTGAGAAATGTAGACCAGATTAACGGCATAAACTGCCAAAATTTTTTGACAGGAGCCATAACTTATTTACAAATTCTATATTTTATATAGATAAAGCTGCGGATCTTGCCGCTGTGGGGAAAAAAGGTCTTCAGTGGAATGGATATTTAGCAGTCACACTTTATACTGCAACATCATCATTTCTTTTTGGAGATTAATAAAGTATTATTTAATTGAATCCTATAAATATATTTTAATGCCTTTTGCAGATTAAGCTTTATAAGGAATATCGAGGTCAAAGTGGCCCTAAAGAGGTCCATGGTAAGGAGAACCTTCTGCAGAAAAATGGCTCAGTCTACTGGTAAAAGAAGTCCTGGGAAGGCCCCTGGACAAAATGGAGCAGCTATCCAACTGGGAGAAGCCACTGCGCATCAGCCAAATTAGATATGCAGGTAAGGCATTATGCATGCAGATAGACAATGGCTGAGAGCCAGATGGTTGCAGTTCTCTTTTCTATAGATTATTTTGTTATCCCCTGACAAAATACAGACCAGCAAATTCACCCCCCTCTTCCTCACTCTTTCTCTCAAGTGGCAGATGCCTACAGCTTGCTGGATGTAGATTCAGTTCTCTCCAGCAAACCATCACAGTTTGGGCTCTCAGCTGATCTGCACAGTATCTCTTTCTCAAGTCACTCAGAGATGAGCAGAGACGAGAAACAAAAGGAGGAACAGGACAAGGAGTCAAAACAAGCATTTGACGAAGAGGTTAGGGATCCAATGCCTTTTCTCCCCAACAATTTTGGATATTGACAGTTTTCAGTAATTTTTTTCTTATGTTTCTTTGTGGTTCTTGATGCAAAGTTAAACTGTTCTAACATATTTTGTACATCAAGGTATTAAAGAAAGGTATTTTATTAATATTTAAAATGCTACTTTCCTTGTTTCAAAATCTGATAAGTTTTTTGATCATTCTGGCTTAACAATGTCTGCCTTCATGACAATTATTTTGCCATCAACCTCTCATCTTTTAGACTTTCACGTGCCTTTTGCATCTTAAGCTTGGCAGTTCAACAACTGGTACAATGTTTAATGATTTGGTGTCTTATGGCAAGAGCTACAACAATGTCAAAGTTAAAAGTGTACCAGCTATTTAACCGTGGAAACAAATAAACAGACTACACAAACTAATATGTAACGAGAAGATCTGTCCATGGTAGATAATAATACATGATCTCCGGGAAATTATAAGGGGCTTGATTTGCTATCCAGAATCATTTCCCATGCCAGCCTTTAATATTAACTGGCTAGTTCAGTTTGCATGTTCTCCCCGTGCTTGTGTGGGTTCCCTCTGGTTACTCCGGTTTCCTCCCACAGTCCAAAAACATGCACGTTAGGTTAATTGGTGATTCTAAATTGCCCGTAGGTGTGAGTGTGAGTGTGTCTGGTTGTTTGTCTGTATATGTTGCCCTGCGATGGACTGGTGACCTGTTTGTAATTTTCCAAATTTCAGATTATGCGTATGATTTGCAGCAATTCATCCACCCAGAATTTAGCAGGGTTTTTTTGTGAAGTTCAGCTTCACAGACTACAATCATGATGCTGTACCAGCTCTTGTACAATGAGTAACTGTGCTAATTTGACCATTCTTAGTCCTGTGATAACCCATGACCTTTCATGTGACATATGAATGAATACAGAGAACCTCTAGCTGAAACCCAGGGTTTACCATCCAGCCTGCAGGGAGGGACAATACATGTTTGACAAAGACACTTCGGCAGTTCCTATCACCTCCAGGGGTGCGGTTGTATAACTAACCCTTTGCTTCAGCACCCCCCTTCCTTTCCAAACTGCGGTGCAAGTGAAAAGAAAACCCTCCTGTGGGGATCGGTTAAGTATCACATTATTCCCTCTGTCCATTTAGGAATGTCAGGGGGCTCAAGGCTTCAGTTCCTCTTATTCTGACATAAGGAAAGGCCTCGTGTGTGGCAGGAAGCCTTCAGAAGATTCCCCCGGTTTACCCCCCTGCAGTCGTGGGTGGTGAGTGATAGTACGCTGAAATTACTCGGAAGGTATCTGCGCATCCTAGGAGTTGACGTGGTCATACTGGAGAAAACCGATGATCACAGGGTAGCAGCAGAGGTTATTTAGTGATCTGTCAACAAGAAACACATTTTCATACACGAGAAAGACGAAATGTTACAAAAAAGGTACAAAGAAAAAGTCAGAGAATCAATCATATGTATGCAATTCATTATAAACTTTTTTTTTAAATTGCCCAAAGCTGCTGCGCAGTTCCTTTATGTGGACAGTCTAAATGGTAATGATGTTAGTCTAATTAACATTCTGTTTGATTTTTAGATATTATTGTCATCTTGTCATCAAAAAAGATGGCCCATAATCTGATGCTGCTTAGTTTTTGTTAAATAAATGATAATATGGGTACAATATTTCATACCTTATTGGTCACCTGTGGAAAGAAGTAATTTTGATACTTGTGTCATATGATTTATTCTTCTATGGCCTGTATTTGTAAAACCTTTGAGTTGAATGAGTGTATACTTTTCTCCACATGAGTCTACATAAGTCTGTGCTCTACTAACTTAATGCTTACTTTTGATTTATCTTGTGTGTCAGTTAGCACAAGACGAAGGCCGTGTCACACCTCACATGTGGGAAGCCATTTCAAACTGTAAGTCGACACCACTAAAGCACAAACTAAATCAATTTTTCATTTTGATGTTGTATGCATACAATTTTGCTTGGTATTACAGTTTTTTCTGAAAGCTTAGGCGCTAATCATGTTCTTGTAGCACAATTTCTAAAACTATTAACACACATAGCAAAACCACTCACTGAGTTAGCCAAACTAAAAGCACAAATACTGCTTTGCACTCAGTTTGTAATTTTGTAACACACACTTTTCAAAACTGTAGGCACAATTCGCTGCTTACACTCAATTGCCAAATTTCCAAAACACTCCTAGCAAAATTATACACATGTATGGCTATTATTTACACTATTTTGCCAACTGTCTGGCACACTTTCACATGTGAAAACAATTTTAGAGAATTAGTTCACTTTGCAATCAGCCTAAGCACTATAAATAAGCCACAGGTAAGCTGTCTGTGTGGAGTACAATGGAAGGAGCAAGAAGAGTAAGAATCAGAGGAGGCTGAGGAAGAGGACGTGGAGGTGAAGAAGCAAGAGGTTTAGAGGAAGTTAGAGGAAGAGGACAAGGAGCAGCAAGAGGAGGACGAGGAGGGGGAAGAAGAAGGGCCAGAGCAGACCTGATATGTCATCATATGGGACAATGTTTAGTTTCCATAGGGCTGCTTTGGTCCACAACTGGTTTACCGATCACCCACTCTTCATGGCACTCAACCTCCCCCCATACTCTCCATTCTTACTGTAAATCCAATTGAAGAGTTCTTTTCTGCCTGGCGCTGGAAAGTCCACGACCGCCTTCCCCATCAACACGCAGCCCTTTTACAAGCAATGGAGGAGGCATGTGGAGATATTGAGCAGGCATCGTGTCAGGCCTGGATACGGCATGCAAGGAGGTATTTTCCCCGGTGCCTTGGACTGGAGGACATCGCATGCCATGTGGATGAGATTTTGTAGCCGGACCCAGAGAGACGGCATGATGTAGGCTGATTGTCTTTTTTTTGTGAATGTATTATTTTGTGTTCTGTGCTGTGTCTTTGTTTTGACGAGTGTGAATAAACACCAATACTTGAAGTTTGGATCCCTGTGTGTTTACAGAACTATGACAAAAGTATGACCTCAAACTGACCTAGCCTACCTTGTGCACAGAAAAAGAAAAAAAGCCAGATGTGTTTTGTATTCATACCATCAGTGTGTAGTTGGCACATTATGTGCTTAGTAAATGATGGCATGTGTTTACTGTCTGATATGAAAACACCATTTTTACTAAGGTGTGTAGAGTTAATCAAACTGTGTTTGATTTTGCAAGAGAACTATAAAGTTTTGATAATTTGGTGAAAGGTTTTCTCATTTGTGTGTAGAGTTTAGCAAAAATAGCCAATGTTGCAAAAAATGTACTTAAGGATTCAGAAAAAACTGTAAACATCACGTGTCTCTCATATAGATGCATTCCCAGGTGAGGGAAGGCCACTGTCTGTCCCTAGACAGTGCAGAATGTGCAGTAAACCAGGCTATTCGAGTCTTCAGACATTTCAATGTCCAGCTTACTCCCAGCAACGTATTCAGCTGCTGTCAGGTTCTTCTGCATGTGAGAGTGTTTGTGTTGACTAAGGCCCCGTTCACACGGAGCAAAAACGGAGGCGTTTTCATGCGTTTTGGCCGTTCGTTTACACGAAAACGCAGCTTAAAGCCCCCAAAAACGATCATTTCTGAAAAATCCGGCCAAAGTGGAGATTTTCAAAAACTCAGTTTTCACGTTTGCGTCTAAACAGAGGAAAACGGAGGAAAACGGAGGAAAACAGAGGAAAACGGAGATTTAAGCTTCAGAACGTCACATATGCACCAGAAACGTCACCAGCGCCATGTGTGCGACCTGTGTTTACAATTAGTTTGGCCACCGTCAATATTTTCTTGTATTTTACCTGTTTTATATTCTAAAGTCACACTTAAAAGTAACTCCACTTCTCTGTCACTCCAAACGAAAGACTCTCGGTCCGTCTTGGAAGTAAAGCCTGAATTATGGTCCTGCGTTAAATCGACGCAGAGCCTACGGCGTAAGGTACGCGGAGATGCGCGCCGTACGGTGTGCGTCTCCGCGTACCCTACGCCTTAGGCTCTGCGTTGGTGTAACGCAGAACCATAAATCAGCCTTAACTGGAAGTTACACGTGTCATTTGTTGATGTTTTTTCCAGGATTCTGATTGGCTGGCATGACGTTAACAGCCTATTTATGCGGGTCCGTGTAAACGAGGATATTTTTGAAAACGTAGAGTGGAAAATATCAGTTTTTGTAAATACCCGGAGATGGATAAGGGCACAACAAAATGGGTTAATAAAGGAGATGGTATACAACTGGAAAGGTTAAAACAAATAGGACATTTGTCATGATGCAGTCAATTTAAAATGGGTTGCTAAAGGATTTGCTTTGGTAATACATCTGCTTTTGCTTTTGGGTCATAGAAAACTTTCTGTGAGAAAAGATAGAAACAGTTTCTATTTTAGAGAAGTTAGACAACAATCCAGTGCCACTTCATTAAAAACATGGTAAGCTAGCATAGTGCATGAGTCGTGAGAAAAAAACGTAGTTGTGGTAAAATGGCTCATGCAGAATTAAAACAGAAGAGTTCATGATGTGAAGGCTGAAAGGTGTTTGCTCTCGTTACAGATGACGTTTTGATCCGTGGTGGAGGTACAAATAGCAGCAAGTAAAAGATCAAGGCAGTACATAGTCTTCATTCTGTGTGCAACATCAACTCTCAAACCAAACTCAACAGTGTTATACCAGGTACGTTATTAGCTAAGAGAATGAGATATATATTGGAGTAAAAAAAAGATGAAGTTAATGTTGAATTCTCAAGATAGCTTGGCTTTGGCAAAACATTGAGGAGCCTGAAGTAGTTAAAGTGGAAATTTTGTATTTGAGAACATTGAAGTATCATTTTAGCATCCTTATTGGTCGCCTCCCTGTGGAAGTATTCCGGGCATGTCCATATGGAAGGAGAACCTGGAAAAGATACTAGGAAACACAGAAAGACATTGGATTTCCCAAATGTCTTGGGACTGCTTTGGGTGAATAATTAGTGTTTGATATCATTAATCTTGCTGTCACCAGGATCTGTACACCTATACATGACCTGTACACTTATCAGAAAAGGAAGAGAGAAATTAGGAAAAAATGAAAAAAAAAGGAAGGAGCCAGACATGAGGTATTTCTTTGATAGTTTTTTCAAACAAATCACATTTAATTGCCAGTTTGCAACACAGTGGGACAGAGAAGACCAGTGACTCAGATTGCGCTAAACAGGATACCTCAGAACATCGAGCATCTTCTTTGTTCTCTCTCAGTTGGCCACTTTTGTTGTCTGTCTCTTGTATTCTTGATTCCAGATTGGAGACCAGCTGGTTGGCAGGTCTCCCATCAGCTCACAAGAGCAGCAGGACCTGCCAACAGCTGTTGCCCCACATCGGAGCCATTTTGCCCACTGAGCCTTGTTTTATTTATTTTTTATTTCCTCCAAAGTGACTTTAATTCATTGATCAGTTGCATTTTGCTTTTGTAGATGGCTTTTTTTGCGGAATCTTTTGACAATATTATCGTAGATTACTGCATCCTGTAAAGTGTTTCTAATTTCCCAAGAAACTGTGTCCTCAGTACGAGCAGCCAACAGTTCCTTGATTTAATTCAAGCAAAAACATAATGAGTTAATAGAATCATATATATCGTAGCAAGTTTATCCCAAGACCTATTTCTATTTTTTCTAACCAAAACCTGGAATATTTCCAAATAAGTTACCAAATGTGTTTTTGTTTTTTTTGTTTTTTTTTCAGCTACACATAACTTTCACTTTCAATCAATTTAAATAATGTAGAGTGAATCACATTATTTAAATTGATTGAAAGTTGAAAGTTGAAAGCTGTTTGTCATACATTTCATTTAGTGCAGCTGCACTGACACAAACTAAAGGCAGTGAGCTAGGATTTTTTTACTTTCTTTTCCCACAATCCCCCGCAATTTTTTTTTAAATAGTTCATTACAGAATCAAATTGTCAATATTTTCTGACAACAGTGTAATTGCCCTTAATTGATAAACTTCTTTTTTTAAATCATTTTTGTTGAGCCTAGGAAATATGTTAAGCAGTATAGTACCTGACCCGTCTCGGTGGGTGGCTGTTTAGGAAGACTGTGTGTGTGTGATGACCACTGTGTTTTGCATGGGAGGCAACTGGGAGGGAATCTTGCTCAACATGGGTGTTTAGGGCTGTTTCTAGTAGGGGGGGCCAAATGTGTCAAGATATGCCACACACTGCCTTGCTCTGACACAAAATGCTACAAACCAGGACCACCTTGTTGCCACCTCCTGTAGTGACGATTGGATAACGACACAAACGCATTTCCAAATTCATCTTAAAGACCAAATTTCAAATGGTCATCCATTGACTAAATATGGGTTACACCTGACACTTCTATAGAGAGATATTATTGATATATCATGCCCCCCAAAAATGGCAGATGGGACTTTTTTTTAAATTGTGTTTCACATTAGTAGAACTGTAAAAACTGTAAACATTTCTTAGGGTGTATAAGTCAACTTCCATCTTCACTAGTTGTTTTAAGGAGTTAATGCAACTGCAACTAATCCATGCCAGTCCAACAGTCACGAATGTCACAAGTAAAGAGAAGTTACTGAAAAGGGAGAAGAGATTAACCCCTGATTTGTGTCTGAGTACAAACTCTGTACTTTAAAAAATTCAATATTGTATGATATAAATAGGTGAGTATCCAACAGTGTACCTTGTGGAATGCCCTACATCTCATCTCTCTAATTTCTGATTCTTCATTGGCATGCTACATACATTATTTTCTATTCTCTAAATTATATCTTAGCCGTTTGTGAATTGTTCACCTTATTTCGGCATATATTTTCAAAGGTAACCAAAAATGGTGGTAAAATGCCTATTAAGGCATTGATTTCTATTTGTCACGGGATATGATCAATCATCTAGTTAAAACAAAAGTGTGATGAGAAAAATACAAAATGTAACTTTTAAGTTTGTATTTATTTAGTATTCCACTTTGGTGGAAAACAAATACAGTGTAGATGTTTCTAGTTTGGAATCGATATATGTATATATATATATATATATATATATATATATATATATATATATATATATATATATATATAAAATAAAGTTGTCTTATTGTAATGCTGTTTTTAAACATAATAAAAATGAAATATAAATAGTTCATATGTAGTTTTTTTCTGCAGATTCTAGGAATAGATTAGTTCAGAGGAAGGAGTTGGTGATTGGTCCATTAGGGTTTCCTTTTTCAGTTATATCCTACTGCTATCACTCATGCCTCTGGCAATGAAGCTTTCCATGCATGTACACACTCGCACACATTTCCGTTGGGTTGTACAGTTGCATCAGATGCGCCTTACTAGCCTTTTATAGACATAAGATTGCCTAAGAGATAGATGTGAAACCAACCAAATACACACATACATTGATAATCAATCCCAAAACTGTCAAAAATGTGCTGATATTATCACACTATACACAGCCTCTTCAGCACCTTTAAACGCACGTAGTTTTTACCACAGTTCGCTCAGACTCAATTGTAGGCACTGTTGCAGCTGAAATGCTGGTTCCCACGCACCAGACTACTGGGGAAGTGAAAACAAGAGCAACAGGAACTGCCACACTGTGAAAGGGAGGGGTGGGAAAGATTGGAGGGGGGTAAAAGGAAAAGGAGATGGAGGGAAACCAATGAAAACAGAAGTGACGGCAGGGAGGTGAAAATATCAGAAAAATTTGAGAAAATGCAGCTGTCATTGATAAGGAAAAAGGTAAAAAATAAAAAAAATATATCGTTTTTTGTGTGTGTATTTAGGATTCCACGTATTGTGCAATGGAATAAACGTGTTTAGTGAGCTATTGCAAGAGGAAAAGAGAGTGACGGAGGTGGAGGGATGATAGAGATGTTGTTTGTCCTTTGATCTTCTAAGAGGGAGGCAGGTTGAAAAATAGGAGGAATTTGAGAGGCTGAGAAGAGGCATTCACTGTTAGCTTTCACTGACGGTGTTCTGTTTGTATTCATGTACGCAGAGTATAGCCACATTTCCATTATACTTTTGTATAAAGTAGCGCTGCAGAGGGTCTGTTTCCATGAATTACTGTTTTTAAGTGTAATTCTTGTAACTTTCTGCATATCTTTTCTTCAAAACAATGAAAAATAAAATCTCAACATTGAAGAAAATGGACTAAAACAACTTTCGACTTGGATAAATTATTGTGACTGCTGTACTGCTGTTGAGAAAATAGCCAGATGTTGAAGGTAGATGATCGTTCAAATGATTATTCAGAGGCAAAGCCCCTATGTAATGTATAATGATTAAATAGTGTTACAGGACAACTACATCATATTAATTAGGCCTAAAACAGCTGGTAACTAGATTTTGATAACTTTAAATTGACCAGCTACATCCCATCCAGCGCTGCCAAAGATGTGGAAATTCGCAAAAAGCATTTCCATTACACTTTTGTGAATAAGTGGATATCAAATCGCCTGAAAAACCACCTCCTGGAAGTGTAAAAGGGTTTATTTGATACTGAGTTTTTTTTTCTCGAATTACTGCTGTTTCCATTACAGGATTTCTTTTTCGATATTTGGTTTTGCGTAAATCTAGGGTTAATGGAAACACGCCTTAGTGGAGAAAGGATTAAATAGCGTACTTAAAATTGTGGCCAGACAGTGTATTCTCACAATATGATTCATATCCAAAGTTTTCATACATGCAGCATTTAAAGATGGCTACAAATGTGCAGTCATACCCTTGTCACACAAGTTTTGAAAATCTGAACACACAGCTGACTTTTTCATAAACATGCGTTTCTTAACTGTGGTTCCTCATTTTAGTGTGTGTGTGCAAATGCTGTTCTTTGGTGATAACACAGACATTGTATTAGTGTGTCCTGCCCCCCAAACACCCCCCACCCCAAATCTCTGGAGACGAGAAGGAGAGACAGTGAGAAGGGGGTAGGGGAGCATTCCATCGGCACGCCAAGACATTCCGAGGGAAACCATCCCAAATATTTCCCACTGTGTGTGGCAAGGGCTTCACATCTCCTGTTACACACACACACACACACACACACACACACACACACACACACACACACACACATAGACTCGCTCACATGCAGTTTCAGAAGGTGTTAGAGGTGTAGAATTTTTTGCTGATAAAACACAGCAGTCTCACAAGGATTTTCGTTATACACGTGCACAGGTTGTTACTTGGTATTGTATTTCCATTGTATGGCTTTTGCCCACAAATATATGGGTTTACCAAGGCAACTCAGAGGCTCATGTTTTGAGTGGATATGGCCTCTTGATTGTAATGGCAAGTTGACTCATGACTATTCATCTGAAATACAAAAGGGGTTTCACTGGAAAGAAGTGGACTATAGATATGGATCGTGATATGTCACCATATCAACAACTGTCAAGTCAAGCAAACTTTAGGTTTCACTGAGAAGATGTGTGTTTGGCACATTTCCATAAACTGGTTTAGAGTGAGAAATGAAGGCTATCTATGTATTGTCATGAAAAGATAATCATATAGACTGAGTTACAAAAAGGCTATACATAAGTGGGTGTAACTACCAGTGTTACTTAGTGGTTCATGAACAGCTGTTTGGGATTGCACCATTTAGTTGCTGTCCTGTTGGTCTTTTTGGAGCCAGGATTTATTATATTTTGGCAGTAAGATGTAGAGTGAGACCTCAATAGGTGAAACTGTATATTTTGAGGATGAGGATGTTGAGTGTAATAATCAAATTATTTTCAGAATAGCCAGCAGCATATAAATAAGGAGGAGTGAATATAGTAAGTGAAACCCTGATAATTTGTCAGACGGATATATTAGAATGTGTTATAGTGGAGGCTTAGTGGTTGGCACTGTTGCCTCACAGCAAGAAGGTAGGTCGACTCCCGGACTGGCAGGAGTCTTTCTGCGTGGTGTGTGCATGTCCTCCTCATGCTTGCTCACGCTAAGGGTTTTCTCCGGGTACTCCTGCTTCCTCCTACAGTCCAAAAACATGTGTGTTAGGTTGATTGATGACTATAAATGACCCGTATGTGTGTGCACAAGTGTGCATGATTGTTTGTCTATATATGTGGCCCTGTGATAGACCGACGACCTGGCCAAGGTGTACCCCTGCCTTTGACCAGTAATGAGCTCCAGCATACTAGCAGGTATAGAAAATGAATTAGAATTTGGAGAGAGAAATGGATAGTTTTTTTTTAAGTTTATTGGAACCATAGATGTTAAAGTTAGTTGTATGCTTCTGTATTGGTTCTGCACCAAAGCAGGGAACTCTTTGCCATAGTCTTTGTACTGTAACCTGACATGTATATCCCCAAAAATGCACCTATTCATCAGATAAACACCAATGGCATCAGCTGGGATTGGTCCACTTGGTATTATTGTATTTCCTGCTACACATTTCTATGTACTTCCTCTTCTCTGCCATTTTCAAACCGGATTGATGGTTTGAAAGGTAACAATATTTATTTTTACATTTATCAGCTTTGAGCCACACAACATTTACTCCGTTCCAAACATGTTTGCAGTACATGAAGGACGTGAAAAAAGGAGGCTTAGGACTGCATGTCAACTAGCATTTGGTGGGTATTTGAAGTATGTAGAAAGAACTGATAGTTCACTTCATGTACACTAAATCTTTAGAAAGTTCTTACAAAAAGTGTTTCCATCTCCCTACCTTTACGTCAACAAGGTGTGGTTTTTGTCTTTGAATCTCACCCGATTTACTGATTTTACTGATCATTTTATACTTTTTTAAATGTAATTTTAAAATTAGAAGAAAACTAAAATATGATGAGTTCAAGTTTCAAGCTTTATTGTCAGCTATGCTATATGTTCAACATACGGCACAATGCAATTACAGTCCACTCTGACCCACGGTGCAAAAACAAGTAATAAAATAGAAGAATAAACAATAATGAAAATTAAAAAAATAAACAGTCCACAATAATTAAAAAGACATAAACTAAACTTGAGGGCACAGTAAATGGGAAAATGGGAAAACGATTCATAGCAATCAGCTGTAAGGGTAAATTCTGATATGAAAGTTATATATTCATACACTTATGGAATATACTCTTGGTATATATAGTATAAAAATACACTTTGAAAGGTAAATATTAATAAAACAAAATATGGTATAATCTAAAAAACTAATATTAATTAGTACCAAGTACTATAACTGTTATTGCTAAGACATTTGTACCAATGTCAGTTGATAAGAATTGATTGACTTCTCAGACTCAGAAGAAAACAGTAGGATGTAAACATGAAATAGATATGTATGAATATTGATCTTACTGTAATACAGTTTTGACCAAAGTGATATTATGTTTGCATAATTATATTGAAATAGTTCTTACACATAATGTCACATTAGAAATTAATGTTTTTCTCCAGCATCAAAGTTCTAACTGTATAAAATATAAACGCATCACAGTATTAGTAGTTGTTCTTGGATTTTGGCAGGAGGTTAGATTAATAGGAGGAGTTGGTGACTGGTCCATTATGAGTTATTGTTTCAGCTTTAGTCTTTGATGCCGACAGCAATTAACTTTTTCCCATGCATGTACACACTCGCACCCATTTCCGTTGAGTTGCATAGTTGCGTAAGTTTAGCCTTAATAGTTTTTTATATACATTAGTTTGCCTGCAAAATAGACATGAAACCAAACAAATACAAACATTTACACTGATAATCAAACTCAAACTGGCAAATATTCTGACATCACACCAGGTGATACCTCTGCAACAGCTGTGTAGTCCAGTGTTCATCATACATTTGTGTATTCAGATATCAGAAATCTGTAGAATTGTTTTGGAAATCCATAATACATCTTTATAGTATGAAGGCCGATAAAGAAATGTGATTAAAAGACAATGAACGAAATGTGTACACTTGGTGCTAGAATTTTAATGTAGTTTTAAGAGGAAAATCGAAGTACCACTATACAGTTCTAGCAGTCAAAAGATAGATTTCTGTCAAGCAGACAATTATTTAGAAAAAGTGTGAAACTCACGATACATTTCCGCAGTTGTGTGAATAGACCCAGTAACACAGACAGGATAGCACAGATAAGACGAGCAATCACTCACCAAGCATTTAACAAATCAGGCCCGCTGTCTTTTCCCACAGTCAAGTTGGCCCGCGGATAACATAGCAATCCAATGACACCTGTGTGAGTGTGCGGGTGCATGCATGTTATGTATCTTTGTGTGAGACAGAGTGAGAAAAAGCAAAAGCACCACTTACGTTTCTATTTAACTCAAGAGAGCTGGGATAAGGTGTGTGTGTTTTTTTTAAACAATAATTAGTTATAAAGATAAAGTCTGAGAGCGTAATCTCAGAGGTTAGTTGTCCACCTTTTCCTGTGATATCTTATTTTTATGAGAGTATAAATACCTTTCTTGTAATGTACTTCATATAATGCATTTAAATTTACTGGAATAAGCTGTTCTGTGATTTTTATCCCTCAATAATTCACACACATTCATAGCCTTTGTTGTGTGAATGGGTTCAAGAACATCAACAAGCTTTGAAGTGAGGAGTTCAACTGCCAGCTATGTGGTTAGTGTACCATCTGAGCCACAGCTGCACAAAACATGTTGCCACTGGCATAATTTTCTGTTTGTGCTGTAAAAATTGCAGTGTAAATGGAAATTCAGATGAGTCTAGATAACAAGGGGGCTTGATTGTTATTTTTAATTTGTGTAGACGTCTGACACTTGACATAAAGACTAATGTGAACACAAGCATTATATATTATATGGGTGTGTATCTGCCCATATTTTTTATTTCATAAAATGGCAGAAAGTTTTCAAAATTGTATAGAATTGGAAAAGATTGTTTCCAATCTTTTCCCTGTCTTATATTCTTTCTTCTTTCTTCACTTTTTAACATAGCTTTTTTATTTTCTTGGTCTGTGCTCACAGAGAAGCTGATTTTTTTTTTATAAAAGAAAAAAAGCTTGAGAGCATCATGCTTTTAAATTCAAGTTGAATACAACATCTTTTGCCCATTAGCACGTTATCATTTTAACATGCTACTTCATTTGCATATTATATTGTGAATGTGTACTATGCAGTGGTGTAAAGTAACGAAGTACAAGTACTTCGTTATTGTACTTAAGTAAGATTTTTGCGAATTTGTACTTTTATTGATACTTTCATTTTTCTGTACTTTTACTTTTACTTCGTTACATTTTCAAGGAATAAATCGTACTTTTAATCCGCTATATTTAAAATTGGACACGTCGTTACTCACTACAAATTACCTGTCAGCGGGGCCACTGGGGTACAGCAGCAGTGATGAGCAAAGGGAGAAATTAAAATGGGGTAATGGAGACAAACGCTAAAGGGGTCAGAATAATATCACCATTATTTAGAGTTGTAAGCAAATTCTTGGATTCTTCATTTCTTTGCAATCCTTTTGAAAATAATTTTGTACTTTGAATTTTGTACTTTGTACTTTTTACTTTTGTACTTAAGCACATTTTACACCATGTACTTTTGGTACTTTATTATATTTAAGTTGAGGTACTTTTATACTTTTACTTAAGTAATGTTCTTAATGGGTACTTTTTACTTTTACTTAAGTAATTTTCAAGCAGAAAATTTGTACTTTATACAATATTTTTGTACTTTTTCCACCTCTGGTACTATGGCATTAATTCAACGCCAAATGTATTCTTTTCATGCAGCCAAGGCGAGGAATCCGGTACAGCCACAGCTGGAATGTGCTGTTTGTCTTGATATGTTTTTTTGTGAGAAGTTGGTGAATCTGGTGCTGCTTTTTGATTTTGATGTGTTCCATTGTCCATTGAGAGCCAAGCTGCTTCCTGCTCTTGCTCTCCCCAAATGCCTGAGAAAAAATGAGAGCATAAAAAAGAACGATGGAAAGAAATTGCAAGAAAATGGGTTGAGATGGAGAGACGGAAGGAAGAAGGGGGGATACGAGGGAGAAAATAGCAAGTGGAGATAGCTTTGAAGAGGAGAGATGAAGCCGGAAGTGATGGAGGGATAGAAAAGGGGGAAGAGAGTTAGAGAGAGGAACAGAAGTGAAAAAGGAAGTAGAGTGCTTCAATAGGGCTTTTCCTCCAAACAACAACACAATGAAGCAGTGCGTAATTTCCCAACCCCTGCCCCCCCCCCACCCCCCATACTTCCCACCAAGCTGCAACCTCAAGTCTTATATCAAATGTTTCTCTTAGAAGATAAGCCTTTATTCTCTTTATTCAAGCTGTTACACATCAGTTTTTAGTGCCATGCTTTATTAGTTTGTGTGTGGTCTGACCCTGTAGACTTAACAGGCAGCACAGAATATGAAAGTGTGAGTCAAGTATGACTAAAACTGACTGTGCTAGTGTAGAAGATGCAGAGGAAGAGGGTGTCTGAGCAGTGACAAATTAAAAACATTTGTCAAGTAAAAAAAAAAAGAAAAGAAGAAAAGTCTGGAACAGACAAAATAACTCAAAGGGCCATTTGGTTGCATGTAGTCTCTGTAGATTTTGCTGTTAAAATGTGGATGTTCACAAATCACTTAACATATGTTTTATATGAGCCTCTGTGCGCGTGTGTTCGTGTGCTGCTGGTCCATGGAGGGGCTTTGACGTGGCAGAGCACAGCATTCCTGCTGGGTGGTGATGTCATGAGAACCAGCTCTCCACTTGCAGACAGAGAGCCCTGTTTATGTTCCCCACCAGAGGAGCAACCACAGTGTGTCTGAGTGCGTGTGTGTGTTTGTGTGTTTCTGTCTGACTGCGATATTGGCTCATGGGGGAGGTGGGGAAGCCAAGAGGCACTCAATAGGGTCTACTTTCCCCTGCCGCTCAGGGAGAGGGAACCACTTACTGATGCCTTCCTCTTAAACATACAGGGGAAAGAGGAAGTTTCTCATGTTTTGCAGAGCACGGTAGCTGCACAGCCAGACTTTGCTGCTGTGAGTGATTGCCCTTTGCTTCCAAATAGTCCCCTTAGGGAGACAAAATTCTTTGCAGTATAATAACACACTTTGAGTCAGCTAATGACCATAATACCACACACAGAAAAGCTCTTACACTATTAACTTTGCATTGTAATTCCCAATGTTATATAAATGTGTAGGTCTGTATATGCTGAGATCTGGAGTGTGTGAAATTAGATTTAAAAAGTAGGTCAGTGATTTGATATGATTTATTTTTATTTATTTTGTCTTTTTATGTGTATGAAGAAGAGGAATTGGCTATGTACCAATACAATTGTCTACTAAAAGGACAAAATGTATTTGGGTAACATTAGAAAAAGTTGTGAGAACTAGCCTTCATGATCATGTTTTCTTCTACCAGAAACTGCTGGTATGATTCTCATTGTGTCTGTGGTCATGGGTTAATGGTTTCCCTTGCAATAGTGAAATGTGATCTTTGGGCTTTGCAGCTTAGTGAGTCGTAGATCATTCTCCCACACTCTACATGCACCACTATACAGCACACCATCCATGCTTATTCTGCCTGCACTGCACTCAGCCAGGATGATGAAGAACGCTTGTCAGCCATGCAAATATATCCTGTATTACAATGGTGTAATACAGGAAATGAGCATTTGCAGGTAGCAGTGCAGCCTGGCAAATAATTTTAGACAGCTTACATCCACAGATGATCTGTGATTAGTTAGTACACTAACTACTTGTCAAGTTTTTTTTTAAATTGAGTGCTAGTGTAGAAGAATTGATTCTGTTGTGAATGCAGCGGGTGGTCACACCAAATATTGAAGTACGCTTTCCCACTTTGTAGCATTTCTGCACACTTGCTTATGACTTTTTCACAGTATTGTTTGTATACGTATAAAACAGATGTGTGCTTACAGTAACAATATATCTTGCATATCTTCACCTTCCCAGCTATGTTAGGTTTAATGTTGGGTTTATAACTGTATAATTTCCGTTACCATTCAGCTCATCATTGTTGTCTCTCTGGATGATATATGTGTGTGGTCTGTTGCCTGTGCTTATTGTCACACAAGACTTGTGGTATTAAAATGCTGTGGTTGAATGCATCTTCCTGCCTCCTGTTTACAGTTCTAGGACTGTTGAAACTAAAACATCTTTAACATTGTTCTGACTGGATACATAGGATTTTTGAAGCAAAGTGTATACCTGTGGAAGAAAAAAAGTCACTTATGACATTGGCTTATCTGTATATGCCAGTGAAAAACACTCTAATATTTTAAGTGATCCAGATCCTGCTTCCAAGAAACTAGTTTTAGTTTTAGACATCAGCCAAAAATGGATTCACAGCTTCAGTGTCCTGTGACTTGCATAGAAAAGAGTACAACTGGGATCCAGCAACTTATATATCTTTTCAACTTAAAATCTAACCCTCCCTTGCATATATGCAGATTGTGTGTAGGCAGTACTAGAGTTGTAAAGAAAAATCAGGGGGGATGGTGGATTTTATCATATGGGGACAGATAATTTGTGCTGATTACAAATAATATAATATATTACAAATAATAGCACTGACCAAAACACCTGCAGAAATACTGCAGGAATGACATAGCAGCAGTTAAATGCAGCCTTCTGTAAGCTTTAAATATCCACTGGGCTTACATCAAATACATCAAAACACAACAATAAAAAACAGTTTTCTGAACTTATCAATATAACTCTGTCCTTCACAGGATAAGTAAAATGGATCACTGCAAAAACTCAAAATCTTAACAAGAATATTTGTCTTATTTCTAGTTAAAATGTCTCATTTTAGTAAAAAAAACTCATTACACTTAAAACAAGACTCATCACTGGAAAAAACAACAATTTTCACCTGTTTCAAGTAGATTTTCACTTAAAATAAGTAGAAAAATCTGCCAGTGGAACAAGATTTTTTTGCTTGTAATGAGAAGATAAATCTTGTCCCACTGGCAGATTTTTCTACTTATTTAAAGTGAAGATTTACTTGAAACAGGTGAAAATGGTCAAATAAGTTATTTTTCTGGTGATGACTGTAAATGTTGAAATAGCAGTAAAACCACATTCATTGATGAAATGACATAAGGGATGGAAATGGGGGATGGCAGTTTTACAGGGGGGATGATTTTTACCGTTTTTATTTCAGGGGGGGATGCCATCCTCCCTCATCCCCCCTCAACTCCAGTACTGTGTGTAGGTGCAAGTTATGGCAACAATTGAGGGATAAACATCATGGAAACAAAGAGTAGGTGTCGTCATTTTGACTTTGATGTTTTATGGTTCTGAGTGTAGGTCTGTACACTTACTGTACATTGTTTATATCTGTTATCGGTGTTTGTGTTCTCTGCTTCTATGTGCATGTGTAGGTCAGTTCAGCATTAAAAGCCTAAAGTGTGCCTTGTAGGGGCTCTTCCCAAAGCCTCTAGTTTGCTTGATGCAATGCTATCAGGAGGTTAGAGGACTGTTTGCTTTGGGAGTTCCAGGCTTGGCGGGCACTCACGCAGGCATTTTGTCTGTTTTGTTCTCTGTTTCTTCTCTGTTACTCAGAGTCAGATTAAAGTGAAAGTCCTAGCGGGATGGGAATGGTCAGAGGCACTCACCCCCTCACCCCTGGGAGCAAAGAGGTAGAAGGCTGGAGAGGTCAGGCTGCTTGGCCTGGGAAAGGCCTGGAAAAGAAGGAAGGGGGGCATTGTAGATAGTTAGAGTAAATAGGTTGATAGAAATCAGAAGAGAAAAGATCAGACAGTGAGAACAGAGGAGATGTGTATGACAAAGATACAGCAGTAAGTAGAAAAAAAGGGGAAGAGAGAACTTAAGTCATAATAATTTAGAAAGACGGATATATAGTTGAGAAGTCTGTCAAGAGATGGACTCCATGAATCATAGAGAAAAATAAAAAAAATAAGAGGAACAGAGACTAATAAGAATGGATACCACAACTTGCATGCAATGGGTTACTGAGAAACAAAATTTCTTCTACACGAATTAAGCAAAAAGTAATGATGCACCATTTGTATCTTTTCTTCATTTCCTCTTCCAGTTCTTGGACTGGAGCGTAGAATATTTCTTATCAGAACTCCATTCCAACATTGTTCAAGCTATGCAGTTTGAGTGTTTACGTGAATGTATTTGTGTGTGTGTATTCTCAAGACCACAGGGATTGTCTGTGGACCAAATATTAGCAAATACCAAATAGTGAATGAGATGTTTTGTTAGATGGAACGGTTGTGGTCGGGAGGTAGTTAAATCATTAGGAAGGACAACACTGATCATGTTTCAGTGTGTATGTTGTTTCATTGAGAAAAGTATGCATCCGTGTTTGTGGTAAGGATAAAATGGCATCAGGATTCTGTGGTTAGATCTGTGTTCCTGAAATCTACTGGAATGTATGTAAACCATGTTCAAACTATTTAGGATCTTCTTTATGATTATTTGAGGGAATCACAACTTTGTAGAAAAAAAGGTATGAAATTAAGTTCTGTTAGCAGGCAGCAGTGATTTTTTGGTTAGCTTTTAAGTAAAAAAAAATGTTCCAAATACTGAGTGAACATAACTCCCTCGGTGCGTCCGAAATGCCATACTAAACAGTATATACTAAAAAGTATACTTAAGTTCGGCACACTTTTGAGTAAATATATGGTAGTGTGCATTAATTCGGACGTACTACTGAGAGCGCACGCATCACTTCCTGCCGTTGGGAGGAAGTGACGTGTCACAGCAGCAGTAGCAGCACCGCTCCGCTATTTCCCGTTTATTCCGCCCGAAACAAGATGACATTATATAATTTTATTATATACGAATATCATAATATTAATATTATATAATAATATTATTATACTTAATATTATACTTATGACATATACGTATCACTTAGTAACCAAATGCAGCTGCATTGCATTGTGGGAAGTTTCTGCTCGGTTAGTGTCCATCAATCCACACTAAAAAAATTCTCCAGAATGAGTATGGATAGAGCATACTATTGAGTACGTTCTAATGTTTCGGACGCACTAAAAAATCTTGCATACTCATTTTGCATACTCATTAGGGTGGAAGTATGTGATTTCGGACGCAGCCTCTGAGCATAGAACATTATATTTTTCTGACACATATATTTTGAAAACAGACAAAAGAAATCCAGACAAAGAATACTTTTAATTTGGGCAAAAAAGATTCTGTTTTTTAGAAGAGCCTACATGGTTAACTGGCAACCCGTTCACACTCTCACGCAGTGACAACTACGACACGTACCAGTGATTCTCTGACAAACGGCATGATGTGGGCATAAAAAAAACAATTTGTTGGATGGGTGGTTGGTTGATTATGTCTTTTTTTCTTTTTCCTGACTTACAGCTGAATTATGGTCAAGTAATGACAATAAAAAATTAAGACTCAATGACATTTTGACATGTTGCCTGTTCTGTTGAGGTAAATAAAAAGGAGCATTTTTTAAATCCTTTTTTGAAAGCAATCTTTGCATTATTAATTTTAAATTCTGGAATGCCAGGCATTCCAGTCATCTGATTTCTTCAGTGCATTGAATGCTTGTGTGTTCACGTAGGCTCTTAGAGGTGTATGTCCGTGGGTGTGATTGGGTGTGCGATGGCGTAATATTTCTGTGTTGTTTAGGCGTGGGTGTTTGTGGTGAGGGTGTAGCCTGTTGCGTGGGACACTGCTATGTAATAAATGTAGAACTGTTAAAAGTGTGCATCTGTGTGTGTGTGTGTGTGTGTGTGTGTGTGTGTGTGTGTGTGTGTGTGTGTGTGTGTGTGTGTGTGTGTGTGTGAGAAGATGAACTGCCATCATGTCCCACCAGCTAGAAGCATATCTGTTAAATAATTAATGCCGCTGTTCAAGCCAGTCAGCATCCTCTTTGTTGCCAGTGAACACCAAAGGTGAGCAGAGTGCCTGAGTACCTGTCTGTCTGAATGATCCCATGGACCTCCTACGCTCAGACCCACACACAAAATACTCTCACAGGCCTCCTTGGACGTGGGGAGCCCTTTCTTTCTTTCTTTCCCTCCATTTTCCTGCTGTCTATTTTAGTCAACTGGTGGCCCGTTCCCACAGTGCTGCTGTTCCCATGGTTATCGCCACAGAGATAGCGAATGGGGGTTGGGGTGTGATGGTGGGCTTGACAGAGAGCGGGAGAGACAGCGTTGCTGTGTTCGAAGAGATAGGGGGCTATGTGGCTATAAAGGAGGCGGGGGTGACGCTGGGTGAGGTGGGGGTGGATAAAAGGGTATGGGGTTCAATGTGTGTGAGTGTGTGATGTGTATAGCTCTCATCTACATCACAGGTGGTCAGTGCAGATTTAGCCAATATGGGTGTGTGCTTGATTTTTTTTCAATTGAATTAGGCAGATTTGGATTTTAATATCCTCATTATACATTATACTAAATCAGACAGTAATTTGTCAATGTACATCTGTGTAACCCCCATGTGAAACTCTTTTGTGATGATATAATATGCCACTTCCTGATTGACACTTAAGGTGTGGTGCACAAATTGAGGTGGCAAAGGAAGTTGAGAAGAAGAGTAACAACCGTGAGGTGGCTGATGGAGGGGGGGTGGTGGTAGCTAGAGGAGAAAGAGAGCAAGCGAGCATGGGAGGGAGTGCAGGGCTCAGAAAGAGGGACGGATTCAGTTCCCACACTTCTAATTACTGTGTCACTGGAGACTGAAAGGGGACTGCCCCTCGCCCTAGGGAATTTGCCGGGTCCGGTCGCAGAGAGGGTGCAGCAGTGGAGGGAGGGCTGGGGACGGAGGAAAGGAGGGGAGGAACCAAAGGAAGGGTGGATTTGAAGAGGCTGAATGACACAGGAACTCTCTCCATCGTCCTTTATCTTGGTTTTACCTCATTGCACTCACTAGAGGTGAACCCCTTCACTGCGAGCCCCCCCCCACCAAACACCCAACCTCTCACCTCCGACCCACTCTTCTTTAACCCCTCCTTACCCTCCTCCAACCCCAGTCCTGTCTTTCCCTGCAGCCTTTATTCACCATCGTGTACTGCTTCCTTTTTAACCCCTCACCCTCTTTATTTAACCTCCCCCTCTACCTCTCTGCTTTTCTATTGCTGCAAGCCTCTCCTATGTTGAAATGAACAAGGCTCCCAGAAACACTTTGAAGTGAGTTTGAATTTAAACAAGCACGCATACACACAGACTAGTGTCTTATCCTGAATCATTATAACCACTTAACCTTCTGCCTTTTTTCCTATTTTATATACCTTTCAGTACCCTCTTCAGTGTGAGTTCTGTACATGCTGATAAAATATGTGACAACTCTGAGAAGATGTAGATCTGTGACTGTTGGACTGTGTGTGAAGTTCAGATACAAATGAATGATACAAATAGCACCATCTCGCTCATCATTTCACTTCTTAGTTTCATGTGTGTTGCTAGTCATAAGAAAATTACACCTGAAGGTATTTCTTCAACTTCTTTTTCTTTCTCCACATCATATATTTTCTTTTTGAACTGAAATACTCATCAGTACGACGGAGTATTAGGGCCAAACTAAGACAAAAAAAATTGGAAATTACGAGAATAAAGTCATAATATAATGAGAATAAAGTCGTAAAATTACGAGAATAAAGTCGTAATGTTGTGAGAATAAAGTCGTAATAGAATAAAGTCATAATATTATGAGAATAAAGTCGTAATATTACGAGAATAAAGTCGTAAAATTACGAGAATAAAGTCGTAACATTACGAGAATAAAGTCGTAATGTTGCGAGAATAAAGTCGTAATAGAATAAAGTCGTAATATTATGAGAATAAAGTCGTAATATCTTGAGAATAAAGTCGTAATATTACGAGAATAAAGTCGTAAAATTCAGAGAATAAAGTCGTAAAATTCAGAGAATAAAGTCGTAATGAATAAAGTGGTAATTTATGTCATTTATAAGTCATAATATTATGAGAATAATTAATTTATGAGAACTCTAACAGGAAGAGCAGTCTTCTCCCTGTGTTAAAATGAAGAATATTGAGCATCTTGTGAAGTTATATTTATATATTTATAATATATTACAACTTTATTCTCGTAATATTACGACTTTATTCTCGTAATATTACGACTTTATTCTCGTAATATTATGACTTTATTCTCATAATTTTACGACTTTATTCTCATTACATTATGACTTTATTCTCGTAATTTCCTTTTTTTGTTTTTTTGTTTGGCCCTAATACTCCGTCGTACATCAGCCTGAGATTTTGATGGGGAAAAAAGAATGAATTGATTTGAGTTGTGGAATGTGAACAATTACTTTTCTTCGTCAAAATGTTTTCATGCTGAACGTTTTTGAGACACATCATTGGGAAATGAGGTGACCATGCTTTTTGAGGTACTGTGTGACTCCATCACAGGCCTCCTTCCCCTTTAATATTTTATGACAAGTCAAGATTTGTGTGCTTTTCTCAAGCCCTGTTGTAACATTGTTGCATCCACCACGACGTGTCACACAGGTGTTTGGCTTTCAAGCCACTGGACCCACATGTCGTCACTGCCAAATAAATAATTTTGAAGTGCCGCCCTCCAACATTGACACCTTTTCTGTCAAAAATCCATGTGGGAGAGTCGTTTTCTTTCCTTTCTCTCACAGGTTTTCAGAACAGACCAGACTAGAGGCAGCCAACACTGTCAATATTTATAGTCCTCAATGAATCGCTCTCCATTACAATAACATTCCCTGCATGCCTCCACATCAGGAAGATATTTTTTCTTTGAAAAAAAAAGGAAAAGTGTTAAAGAGGGGGGGCTAGAACGGTGGAATACCCACTAGCAAGGATAAACGATAAGTAAAGGAATCTGCTGCTGGCTCTCCCATGACGAAGCTGTGTGTCTGCATGTACGCACAGATGTAGCTCAGGTTGATAGTTTCAGTGGATAGAATTTCAGATTGAGTGTGTGGGTGTAGTGGCAGTTTGAGAAGTGTTAATGCATGTTGAATGGTGGGTTGGATTGGTACAGCAAACGCATGGGAAAAAAAGGTATATATAGATTTGTATGTAAGTGCATCTGAACGTCACATTATTTGGATAAGTAGAGGGAAGTTCATTCAGAGCACCAGACTGACTCTGCAAAGTAAAATCTGAAATAAAGGTTTTTGGGAGAACTTGTTATTTTTACCAGGACAACAAATAAATATTGATAATGCTAAGTTAAAATCACAGTACTGAACTTACCATTAGATACATGAAAATCTTTCACAATATTTTCATAAAAAACTGGAATGAGGCCTAGCCAGTCTCTGCTGTTAGAGCGTCTAGAAAACATGCTGAGAATTCACCTTGGCCTCTCTTGCCAGTTGTAACTCATGCATGTACATCACTGTGAGGAATTCTTTGCTGGATATGTGTTCTCACAACAGGAAATATATTTGAATGCTGCCGAGCGAGTGTGCACAGGCACCACAGTGCAAAGAATTTGGCATAGGAATAGTTTTTTGTTTACAGCAAATTTAGAATGATATATACATATATATGATATCAGTGCTCCGTATATGTATACTTAGAAGTGGAATGCGTGCATACAAAAAAACAAAAAAGATGAAATGGTAAGCCGTATCAACAGGCACAGTCATTGTACATAAATGTTCCTAGGATTGGTTGCTTTGTTTCCTTTAGGTTTTATTAGTTTGAAAGTCGTGTGTGTGTGTGTTAATTGCCTGCAGTTTGCATTTGCCTATAATGTTATTTAAATATAATGCATGTTCTACATAATTTTTGGTATTTCTAACTTGATTTTTAAAATAACTAAGAAGTATTTTGGTAAAGGCTGTTTTATTATTTAGTCCACTATTTTATTATTATCATTTTTTCTTTAAAAATGGCTATTTTCACCCCACTTCAAAACTATTGCCAAGTGAGCATTATCAGCAGGTCTTTTCAGCTCATGTTTCCTGAGCTGTTTGGCTTAGACTGGTCTCATCTATCTGGCGTCTCATGAAGAGAAAAAAGGAGTAGTCTGGGACAGGCAAATAGAAAGAGGTTAAAGGTGAAAAACAACCAGAGAAAAGAAACTTTGCAAAGCACTTGAATACTGTAGATGCAATTTCAAGAAACACATGAGAGACATAACAAGTAAAGTTAACTTTAGTAATAAGGCAACATTAGAGATTGAGAATGAAGCTTGTGTAAGGGGAAAAAAAACAGAATGAGGTGACTGTGCTCAGCCAAAGGGAAGGTAGTGCTATGTTGTCTGCAGGCTTGAGAATATTATCTTCTTAATTACCTCTGTTATTGAGTATCAGTAAAGATGGAGTGAAGGGAGAGGAAAATGGAGGATGGAAAAACAGAACTGTTGAGGCCAAATGGAGGGTAGAACATTTGGGGCTGGTGAAACAATGTTGATAAGAGAAAGAAAGATGACTATATTGTGCAAGACCTGAACGGAATGAGGGAGATGGAAGAAACTAAACAAGCTTTCAAACAATAGCTGCTATTGCGCTGTAAATACATACTGCTGAGTCCCTCTGCACTGCATTTCCGATCTGCAGATGTGCATTCACAGTGATCCCAGGATGGCGTAATAACCCCCCCCCCCACTCGGTTTTGCTTCCACAAATCATCTATAGACATTGCTTTCCTCTAATGTGCAGTCCACTGTCAACAACAATTACTATCAGTCAGCTTTATTCCAGAGGTTTGTGCAAACAAAGGAGGAATTTGATCTAATGTCTGATCACTGATTGCTTGAATCCCTTGGTGCTGAAAAAATTAAAATTAAAGAATAATTAAAGCTGCAAGCAGCGATGAATGGGCCCTTGCACCCTTGTGCACGTTCAGGCGTGCTGCAGTGGAAGTGCTTGTATGACTTGCATGTAGATTTCTTCAGGACTGGACATTTAGTGGATGACACCACCCACAACTCTCTTTATCAAACCATTCAAAAGTTATGGCAGAAAGTACGAACTATCAGATATCGACCAATCAGAAGAAGGGGCAGGGCTAATTTGCACCAATTAAGGTGAAGGAGTCAAAACCGAGTCCGATGACACCACCCACGACTCTCTATGGGAAACCATTCAAAAGTTATAGCAGAAAATAGAGACTATCAAATATTGACCAATCAGAAGAAGGGGCGGAGCTAATTAAGGCCAATGAAGGTCAAGTACTCAATACCGAGTCCGATGACACCACCCACGACTCTTTATGTCAAACCATTCAAAAGTTATGGCAGAAAATCCTGTTGGTTTCTAATCACTCACGGATCTAATAATTTTATTATCATTTATCTCATTTTGCCGAAAGCTAGTTCCCTAGGTCAAGTGACATAGCTCATAATATATCCCGTCCAGCCAGTTTCTCCTTCTCCAACCACTGTGGTTGAAAACTTTGTGTCTTTGTTTGTCGGTTTGTTCCCCTTTTCCTGCTCCACCTTTTATTGTTTTATTTGTTTGTTTATTATTACAATTTTTTTCCAACTAAATGCTGCCTTTTCAAAAGTTTGCATGCATCTTTGTGGCACGTTCCACATTAACAGTTCAACACATGCTCCACCCTCCTTACAGCTCCTTCCCCAGACTGGACAGCCCCAGAACAAAATATTATGCCCTTCCACCTGCTGTGGCATTCACACAGTACAGCGAGACCGAAAAAAGGTGTTAGAGTTGGAACCATAGACTGTAAAAGCAATGGTCGAAACATTAAATCTCATACCGTGCACCATATTGTTGCTTGATGAGCCATTGGGAACACCCCCACCAAATGTCAACCGAAATTAGTCATGGCTACCAACTCCTGCATAAAAAAGCTGCAGAGCTGTCAGCAGACGTTTACAGCGTAATATCTAATTTCAAACGTTGTTTCTGTAGCGACCCAAATATGAGATTTAAAAAAAATGTATTTATATATTTTTTTTTTAAACATTTTACTCCATCTTATATTTTTTTACTCTGGCAGTTTTAATTACTAGTTATTTTGTCAAAATTTAGACATTAAGTATAAAAACTGTATGTAAACTTATGAGATGACTTTTGTAAAAATGTAAAAATACCAAAAATTGACATGTTGAGTTCCATAGATTAAAGCAGCACAACGTAACTTTCAGCTTTTCTGAGTTTGGCGGCATCTTTTGGACAAAAGCGGTAGTGCTTTACCAGAAAGAACATTACGTTTCCCATGAGCACCAGCGCGTACTGCCAGAAAACTCCTGTCCCGTCGCTGCATTTGTTTTGATGAGAGAAGACGGGACGCTTTTCTGTTTCACCAAATGAACAGACGGAACGCAAAAAAAAAGATGTTAAACTGCTGGAAAGGAACTGGAATTTACCGGGATACCTTAAACAAGGAAGCCAGGGAGCGGTATATGGAGAAAATAATGATTATTAACGGTCTGGATCCATATGAAATCCCTACTGAAGAGCCATGTGTTTCAACAAATTTGTATAATAGTACAACATACAGTACATGTTTTGTATCCCTCTTTTCTTTTTTTTTTGACTGCTATATCATGCTGAAGAGGCTCCGAGGCGTGAGCAATATTTTTGTTTTCCTCGTGAGATTATTTTTTTCCTCTGCAGCTACAAATAAGAAGAGTTAATATTTTTTCCTCAACAAACTAGTTTTATCTGCAGATTGGGGTTAATTGCACCGCAGAGAGCTGGCCAGCAACTGCGTTTAGCTGGCGAAGTGGGGAATAAAACCCGCGTTTTGATCCGACCCGTCTGTGTGAGTGTTTGTGGTTTAAGGCTGATTTATGGTTCTGCGTTAAATCGACGCAGAGCCTACGGCGTAGGGTACGCTGCGACACGCACCGTACGTTGCGTGTCGCCACGTACCCTACGCCGTAGGTGTGCGTCGATTTAACGCAGAACCATAATTCAGGCTTTACTGTGTGGAAGGTGTTTGGTCGTTACAGCCGCGATCCAAGCGAGCGGACGACTCTTTCACTCTTTTACTTTGTTATATCAGATACTTGGCCTGCGTGGTTCTGCCTCCGAGCAGGAAACCGTTGAAAAGTTAAACCATTAGCGATCTTTTCCCCACGTCTGTTATGTGTGGAGCTGCTGCTGCTGCTGCTGCAGCCATAACGCAGCTCGGGATACCAGCTTCTGCGGAGCTGCGCTCCACGCCCTGCCCATTTTCATCAAGACTGCGAATCGGGAAGGAGGGGGAAGTGACGTATGCCGTAAAGCAGTCAAAGTCGTAACGATTTGTAGTTTTTTAATGTGGCAGGGTTCCTACCATGCTCCTCAAAGTTACATAGTGCCAGTGAAGGCGATACAGACCCCTCAGATCATGACAGAGGTGTCATTAAACCTGTTGGAAGTTGATGTACCATCACAATGACTCTGGAAATATTATATTAAGGTGGAAAAGTTACATAGTGTCGCTTTAAGTGAAATATTTTTTCATTACATCTACAACATTAAATACATCTGTAGCACAACTAATGGTTTCGAAAATTAAAGCAACTTGATTTAAACTTGATCTCTCTTGTCTGATTTCAAAATGTGCTTATTAAAGTTATGCTTTCTCCATTCTTTTTTAAACAATTTTTAGATTGTTAAATACTGAACATGTATGCTGTGTTTTACACAACAGTATGATGTCATGTTCAGTTGGGTTTGCTTGCTTCCCTGGGAAAAGCAGGAAAGACATGAACATGACTTCAATAATTTGTGCTTTGTGCAGGTGAAATGAGTGGGTGCACCATGAGTCAGGAATGGGTGTGCATTTGAGTTGGTTATCTACAAGTTTTCACATCTTTTGAATGTGCGTGTGTGTGTGTGTGTGTGTGTGTGTGTGTGTGTGTGTGTGTGTGTGTGTGTGTGTGTGTGTGTGTGTGTGTGTGTGTGTGTGTGTGTGTGTGTGTGTGTGTGTTGGTACATATGTACATGTGTGTGAGCGAGGTGTGTCACAGAAGATGTGTGTGATGTCAAGCCCAGACAGGCTTTGCTGTGGTCCAAGTTCAAGTTGCTGTCAGGTGGTAGTGGTTAGTTAACTAAGCTGGTAATTACCTCAGACTGCCTGGCTGAGATACAGGCCAGATACCCTCAGGATGCTGTGGGAAAGTACTTTTAGGAGTTCACAGCTGAATCTCCCTCATGTTACTGAAAAGTGACCCTTAGGTGTTAAAATACCTCATGTACAGGGTTTTTTTTTTTTTTAAATAAAAGATATTCCCTTTAAAGAATAGTCGGAACCTTTTACCCAGTATAATCATTATGTGTTGAATTTTTACATTTAAATGTTTTATTGATTTAACCAACTTTTTCATCATATTTGGATGAATAGTACATCTATTTTACCTGAATTGTTAATACAGACATCAACTTAATTAATTAATCTTTGAGAAGCAATGAATTACAGTTATTTACAGTAAATCTGTTTTAAATCCCTTGTTGTCTCGTATCTAAAACATATGGATTAAAAAATACTGATACATATCAAAATGTTATTTAATTAGAGGTGCAAACGGTGCAAAAGATATTACACTGCCAGCAGGTGACTGGTGCTTAGACTTTATTTTCCACTCAGAGATACTGTTACTGACTACCACACAAATTGTGTCAGCGTTATCAGGTGTGTGAGTGTGCATGCACACAAGTACAGTGTCCAAGTGAAATAGGCCAATAAATCTGAATTATTATACAGTAGCAACAACATTTTCTATTTTTCCCAACTCGATGAAACAAAGACGGCAGAGCTTGACCCTGTAACGGGGCTCAACAAGTAATCTGTGGCTTCAAGTTTTTTCTTTTGCTTTCCTAGGTCAACTTTAGTTTCTTTTCAGAAAAAAAAAAGTTATTTTATGTTTTTGATCAGAACAACTTTTGGTTGTTGTGGGAGTATTTCCAACCTTTACTTGAACTTCAAATTCTCTTGAAATTCACATAGAGGCAGGAGAGAGGGGCATTTTCAAAGGAACCTGAGGTGCAGTTCATGCATCTCAGTACTCTTGTCTCCGGTTCCCACGCTGCCCGCTTACCTGACTTACCACAATTTGAATCAAATCACTTGTGCCCAATTGGTTGATGTAACCATGTGACCCACATCAGCCCGAGAAGCACCGCCTTTTGAGATTGGCCTAGGATTTTCCCATGGGAGCTGCCTATGGAGTGCAGTGTGTGTGTGTGTGTGTGTTTGTGCGTGCGTGCTTGTGTGCGTGCGTGCATGCGTGCACTATGAAAAAAAATCTGACACCCCTCCCCTTCCCACCTCCTCTCTCCACTATCCCCTTTTCTCTCCTCTTTTTTCACCACTTACCGTCCTTGGAAACTCAGTATTACACTTTAGATGGACTTTTTTGTCACATTGTGAATCTTTTTGAATGTAATTTCTCTGAACGATCCTTTCAAGAAAAAAAAAATGTTTAGTCGTTATGACCAGTTACCATTAGAGCATGTATAGAGAGAAACATGCACCAGCTTAAAAATACAGTCCTAAGGACAGCAATGTCAAACAATTTAAATGATCACTTCTGGTAAAAATGTCATGACCAACCTGCAGACGACAGTGACTGAAGCCATATGTTGACCTCGAACACGATCTGATCTATGTGCATAACAGACATAGTTACATTTTGGCCTTGTGTTTAAGAAATGGTTTTGACAGTTCCGTCAGTTTGGTTATCTAAAGCTTCGGAGAAGGCAGCTGCATAGCTATGTGCTTCTTATGCTTTCCGTGACAGCTGCGTTCCTGGAAACTCTAGTACGTAGGTTATACTGTAAAATAAACAAGCACCAGCTGCTCACAAATATATGTATTTCTTTTTGTCTGTAAATCTGTTCAAATCACTGGGATGTGTGTTAATATTGGTACAAATTGAACTACGGTCTCTTTCTCCCCAGCGTATTTGTCTAATCGATCTCTGTAATTGTAACTCGCTGTGTTTTGAATAATTATAGAATTATTTTCATCCAGGTTGCGTGTGTGTACAAAGTGGCGTGCATGTGTGCCTGCCTGTCCGAAGCTTATCCTTGGGAGTTCAGTGCAGGTTCTGGCATGCTCAGCCCTGGGAAACTTTGAGCTGAGCAAATAGCTCGCTCTGTTTTCCTGGCCACCGCCACACTCATATGCGTGAGCCATAGGTAGGCACACAATTTTGTACAGTGTTAGGTTGCCTATGTAGATTTTTTGTAATTATTTTGTGTGTGCGGTTAGGTTATTTTGTGTTCATTCATGATTGTGCGAAACAGAATTCAGAGAGTATATTTGGCAAGTACTGAGGAGGGAGAGATGAGCTTCATTGGCACAGACAGGACACCTCTGCTATTCCCACACCTCCGCTGTGTCTCGCTTCACTCTCCTGCCCTGACCTCCATTAGCACAGAGGCAAACATCTCTCAGCATATGCACATAGAGCAGACAGCCTGCTTTTGTGCTGAGTGGGTGTAGGCTCCTGATTTGCTTTTTGTTTCTCCCAGGTAAAGAGTGACAAAGCTTAAGTAAGCTAGTCAAGGATCACACTTGTGAGCGTAGTATAATTTACAGCCCACTTCCAAGTGGAATGCTGTTTGCTGGGTGGAGCTCAGGTGTGTTGACAAGGCTTTTAGTACTGACATGCTGTCAGGATGGCTCACAGACAAGTGTGTGTGTTCACGTTAGGGGCGGCAAGTACGAGGTCACTAATGTCCCACCAGGGAGACTTTTACCATGGGGGAGGATGGGACAGCATGGAAGTGTGAACATTACTGAGGCATAAATACTGACTTTACACACACACACACACCCTGATCAGATCTTAGTGTAACACTTGTGCCTTTTCACACCAGAGCAGCAACCAAGGAAAAATGTCTGATTTCATTTGTTGTTGAATGATTCAACACACATTAACTGGCACGGCAACTCTGCTTTAACTTGGTTCTACACACATCTGATACTTTTCATTTTGAAACAGGGAAATGTTACTAAATTATTTTCCCTATTCGGGACTTTTTCTCCTTTTCTTAAGCAGAATTACAAGTTTTTGGTCAGTTCTGTTGGAAATCCGAATCCAGAGTTTAAGGTTTAGATTATTTCCTGTGGATCATAGAGACACTTCCAAACATGGGCTGTGGGTATGTTCTGCGTCAGCTCGGTTTGTGCCACAGTTCTAGAATAGTTAAACCACTCACACCTCTCTGTGTGGGCCTGCCCCTACTCTTAGTGGTATCTATTTCCTATAAAAGATCTATTTCCTGTAAAACCAATACATAATTCCGTCGTAAATTAAACTCTTACAAAAACATGGTCATACTTATTTTTTATTGTCATTATCAAAAAGGTAAATCGTATCCTAGGTTTTGTTTTTTATTAAGCTGATAGTACATTGTGTTGTAATACTGGACTAAAGTTTAAAAATAATAATCTCTCCACTGCATTCACGTGAATAAAGAATTCCATATATTAAGATCCTTCACTTTCTTCTCTGATCAACATCATACAAGTTTAGGATTTTCGCCACAAAAGTGAAATGTGTTTTTGGGTAAGATAGAACCAAAACATGGTACACATTTACACTGAAAACATTTATTTTCCATAATGATTCTATTTAGTTTTTAAATAAGCAGATGGTAGTTTGTTACATTAAAAAGGAACTGCTGTATCTCACATAAAGGTCAGATGGATCAAAGTTGGCAAACATGGTTTTATGTTGGGGCAGATTCTCAGTCATCCAGGTCCTGGTAATCCTAAATGTTTGAATAGAGGGCAACTGGAGACCAGCCAGGGAAAGAAGTGCCGTTGTATTCAAACATTAAATACTTTAATGTGTTTTGGATGATTTCCACTAATCTCAAGTTTGAAAAAAACAATAGTTTTACCTGTAGTGTTTCACCTTTTGTAATCCAAGCATCTGTCTCCTGAGGGAACAAATCTCTTTTCTTTTTTTTTTACCTCTTTCTCAAGATCTTAGATTATTTAAAGCTTTTATAAACTCTTCTTTTTAACCCTTGTGTTTTTTTTCTAGGAGGGTAACAGTGATCGATATGTGAGAACTCTCCGAGCAGACATTATCAGGATGCTTAGAGCGGAAAGTTTGTCAGTTTTTTTTTTGTCCCAATGAAATCCCTCACATTACATAAATAGTTTTATTTTATTTTAATAAAAGTTGCAAAAAACATGTCTTTTTTAAAGAGTAAAGTCATGAATTTATTCTCACTTTGTCAGCAGGATATTTGCAGGACGTCAGCTATAACGATGGGGCTTATATGGCTGCACTATGAATCACTGAGGTAAATTAGTTTTCAGTGACTCATTTTGAGTCTCAACAGCTGCAGGAGGAAGTCACATTTGTTTCAACGGACCAGTCATGATGATGCCTGCTATAACGTTATTGTTGTTTTCATGTGGTTTGTATTGAAATTCAACCCCTGACGAGCTGTGGGTTTGCACCTTATTGAGCTTTTGTAACTTTATTACATGAGAAGTAAATCCTTTACACTTATTTTGTTTTGGTTTAAAGGGATACCAAGAATGATGTTTTTTTGTTTTTTGTTCTTTATGGTCCCGAAGCCATTAAGAGCTGCCGTGCCCTTTAAACGTGCACAAATATATCTATAAGTGACATTGTCTTTGTTGGTTAGTGAAAAGATTTAACCATAAATCCACAAGTACTTTAATTTAATTTCATTATTTTTGTTCATGTTATGAAAGATTTGTTTTGTGTTTTTCTCATTATAACCTGAATAGACAGAGCAAAAAATGAAACTAAATAAATGAATTAAAAAAACTACCCAGTTTAACTGTTTATTTTATGTAGCTTATTTTGAAGGAACATCTAAAGTCATCTATGGTTTGGAGGAAAATAATATAACATGTCAAAACCATATCCAGTGTGATCAGTTTTCGCAATCAGTTTTTCATTTCTGCTTCAGTCAAATGACTAATTGCTCCTTTGAATTTATTTAGGAAATGAGGAAAGAATGAATTGGGAAGAAATCCAACTTCACCTCCCCTGTCTAAAGAACTTAGTCATTGCTGTATTATCTTTAAATATTTATATTATATTAGGCTTTATCGTGTCAGTCATCCCTTCACTTTATTTAATTGATGCAGATATAAAGGAGGTTTAATGTATGAATGCAGATGCATTTTCCAGTTTCCAGATTTGATCAAAATGGGAAATATTTAAAAAGATGAGTTTACATCTTTTTATTAAAAAGGTCTTAAAACTTGTCATTTTAAGTAAGCAAGTAAAACTGAACGTTGAATATACCATAGGAACCCCCATTTTTTATCAAAGCATTATCATTGACTTTAATTTAATGCAGAGGACGAAATGAAAAACAAAATCATTATTCTGCAGAGAATAAGCAACCCTTTCTCTGAATCCTTCCAAATGCGTATTGAATGCGTGGGTGGGGGGTTGATGTTAAACTGAATTCATATGTGATCCTGGCTGCAGAATCACATTTTGGCGAGGGGTACGGGCTTAATGCTTGTTGTTCTGTCATTAATGATCCCAAGATCCAAAAACGAGAGCGGAGTGAGACGTCGATTCCTCGGTTTGATATGAGTTTTTTCCCCCTCGAGCATACACCCTTGCAACACACACGCACACGTTTCTTGGCATGTTGCCATGCGTTTTCTAAAACAGATTGTGCAATATCTCCAAATAACCTACATTAAGCTCCTTAAAAGTGTATTTTATTGGTATGAATGAAGCAGACACCCCTATAGCTCCCGGCCAGCCTTTCGTCCCGTCCTCCTTGTCCGGGTGGTCGCAGACAGCTCTCGCTTCTGCAGAGCTCGGGCTCTGCGCTGCAGCACCGTGTTATTTGATCCTTGCTCTTTCTTCGCTGGGAAGAAAAGCTCGCCTCTTTCCCACGCTCTGAGGACACGTGGTGTCCGGAATGAATTGGATTCAGAGGACCCTCCCTCTTGGTTAAACGTCACCTCTGTCTCTCGCTCTCTCTCTTTCTGTCTCAAACACACACACACACACACACACACACACACACACACACACACACACACACACACACACACACACACACACACACACACAATCACTCATGCTTTCTGGTATAAATGGAAAAAAGAAAGGAAGAAAAAAAGAAGCAAGGTCGCAGTAACAGAAAATCTACATGTATTGCCCTTTTCTTTTTCCTTTTTTTTCTTTGTTTGTATTCTATTCTGTTTTTGATTTATACGTTTTGTGTTAATACTGAAAATCAATAAAATATTATTATGAAAAAAAATAAATAAAAAGAAGAAAAGTGACAAAAATAAAGTTCCCTTTGGAATCTCTAAAAAAAAAAAAAAAAAATCTACATGTACGTGACAGCTTTGATTCGCTCTCCCTCTCTTGCATGGGGCCTTTTTCCTATCTGGCGTGTTCTGCAACATGCATTCCGGGAAGACACGGGACAGGTTGGGACGGGAGGCTCCGTCTCACCCCCTCCCGCCTCGTCTGGCCCCGGCGGCCCCGGATTCGGCGCCAAATCTTGGTCCAGCAAACAGAGCTGCTGCCTCCAAATGTGCAGTGGTCCATTTGCAAAGACTGAGCTCGGGGCTCTGGGGTCTATGTCCATATGAAAAAAAATAAATCTTGTTTATCAACAGACCAGTAGAGATATGGCTACATAATCAGAGCCATAACAGACAAGTATTATCTTGGTGCAAATGTTTTCCATTAAGGAGACTAAACAAAGTTGGCTTCAGTGGAGCCTCTGTGCCCAGCAGTCTGTACCAACAGCAAGCTGACAGTCCTACATAACTGGGATTTTGACTTTTACACATGCTTGGAATGCACATTTAATGTTGCATTGTAATTTCTCTTTTAGCTGGACTAAATTGGGAGAGAATGCCAGAAAAATAGGTGAAAACTATGTTTTATCTGCAGTTCAATTAATGTACTAACGAATTGTTACAGTGTTATTTTAAATGCAGTGCTTTGCTGTTAATGTTAAAGAAAATCTGTCCAGTTTTTTTTTCAGAACTGTAATGTATTCCTAAAATACAGCACTTTACTGTAAAAGTATTTCAACTAACATGCAGTATTTTTGGCATTCTGGGAAGATCATTGCCTGAGCTGCACATGTGAAGCTCGATACCTGCCATTCTTGATCCATCCTCTTACTTATTATTTGGTGAGTATAGTTTTTTATTTTCAAAGATAATTAATCAAACAACACAAGACATCTGCTTCAAGTCTGAAACGAGAGAAACACAACAGGCTTACAAGCCTTTGGAATCTGCAAGAGAGAAAAAAACTAAAATGGGAAGAGGTAGAGACACAAACAGCAACCATTCCAGGTCACAACTTAAGTACTGAAGAATATTTTTTTGCTGTAACTGTGACTGTTTCTCCACCTTGCGTTATGCAAGGGACTGTTCATTTGTATTTAGATACATTTTTGACACATTTCTCTGATAGTGCAGATACAATAGATGACTTTACTGCTGCCCTACTGATTACAGTAAGTAGCATACTTGCATGTTCATTACATGACATAATCATCAGTTAATTTTTCAGACATCAAACACTGAAATAAGCAACTACTGTATCAGGTAAACTGATAAAAGTAGCTATTTTTTTCTTTCTTGCCTCACAGTTTTACAACTATAGTTTGTTGCATATTGAACCACAACAGTCAAGTCTGTTCGGCTTGCAATTATGTTTTCTTGTCGGAAACTGTGGACATCAGTCTAGCACCTCAGTGTCCTATTTGACACATATGAAAATTCCTAACAATATACTTAATTTAGTACTGCAGTACTGTTTTCCTGACTGCTAAAGGACATTTTTCAAAGAGTGCAGGTCTAAAAGCACATATGTATTCAGTCAACACAAGAAATCTGTGATTGAGCCTACATTGAATATTTCAATGGACCTGACATGTTGAATGTATGTATACATATATGCCATGTCATACATTGACTCACCGTATAACAGTACACTTTGTATTTCACTTTCTATGTCCCAGGGTTCTGCCACTACAGCTGACATTGAAAGGATAATCGCCATACCTGAAACACCTCGTCTGATACTGCTTGGTATGTTTACAGCACTGGATATGCTAGCAAACATTTTGCATAATGCAATACAATAATATACAGAAATATTCTCATCTTGCTTTGTTTCAAATGTATCTAATTTATCTTGTTTGGAGTTATGGTTGGACCGTTGGAAGAACTAATCAGTGAGTGCAATTGGAGATATGTATGCAAATGGGATCCTCACATGGTGTTACACCTATTGCTAACTTTGATCAAGGGGGTACCATCATTATCAAATGCACCTCCAACTGAACCATGGTTGTATGAGTTACAAATCCAACAAGATGTACAACAACTATTCGGTAACAAGAAAAATGTAACATCTCTCTATGTGCTTTCAGGTGGCATGGCCAGAACTCAGCGCTGGATGGTCAGCCTTGAAGGAAACATGACATGTTATATGTTAGGGGATTTATTTGGATGTTTCAGGTTGGAATGTCATTTTAATAGGAGGGAATGAATGTGAACTTTGTATGTGTGTTGTATTTTAATTTTGTATGCACTATAAGTTGTTTTGGAGCAGATTCTCTCTCTCTCTCTCTCTCTCTCTCTCTCTCTCTCTCTCTCTCTCTCTCTCTCTCTCTCTCTCTCCTTTTATTTAATATTCATGCAATTGTTCTTCATGTGAAGGTTTTGCATGTCAACTTTACATTCAAATAAAAAGTAAAGTGCAATAAGATGCTGTGAAGTATTTTCTCTTACATTGCAATCACAGGATTGAAAAATCAGTAGGTTTATTAGATCATGGTTCGCCATCTGCCTATAGCCATGTTTCAGACAGAGATTTTGTGATAAGTTACGTCTGTTAACATGTTTTCCGTAACAAAAGTCCCTTAAATTGTATGCAATCATATGACTATTCATGTCTTAATGTGGTTTAAAAAAATATTTTATTAAACTGTATAAATAATACAAACTAAATAGTCATTTAATTGTATAATACTGAGCAAACAATTTTAAGAACCAGTTCATCCTATATTTTTTATTTACAGTACAAAACTGTAAAGTAAGCAACAGTAACGAGATGTTCATTTTACGGTAACATAATGGCAACCCAGCTGCCAGTTATTTTCTGTTTTTTTACAGGGACATTTCTAACAGTGTGGTTACCTCCCCATATGCACATTAGTTAGAAAAAAAGAAAAAGAAAAAACACTCAAGACTGAAATGTATGTGTAGGGGAGGGTATTTGGGGAGAAACTCATCCAGTGGAGAAACATTTGGCTCCTGCGGTCTGTGCAAATGTTTTCCAAGTGTCCAGACGAGCTGCAGTTAAAAGCTGTGATAGCGGACAGATGTTCCTGATTTTCCGGAAAATGTTGTGCACCATCCAATAACCAAAGGCAGAAGAAAAGAAGAAGAAAAGGCATACACAGTACTGACCAACTGTGTTAGTCACTGGTAAAACTGTAAGAGTTTATGAATGAATATGCATGTTTTGGCCTTAACTCAACCATATACAAAGTGCAGTATGAGTTTGCTTAAAGAATGGAGCAGGGTGGAGTTACTACCATCTGTTGTATGTTCTGGGCTGTCCTGCTGCTGAGGAAATTTGGGGACAAATAAACCCTGATGGTGCCGTGATGCAAAATAATCTAAATGTCTGAAACGCCAAATGGGTTTCTGCACGACACAACTGAGAACATTTGCTTTTGTAAAAAAAATAAATAAATAAAAACTTTATCTGTAAATAAGATGGGGAAATTGTATTCAGCAAACTCCTTCCGGGTTCCTGTGGTTAATGACATGCAATGAGGTGAACATAGAGGAACACATGGGCCTGCATCAGAAGCTCTCACTTTAATTTTTGTATAAGTGGGTCAAAGCTACTGTTTTCCCCCCCTTGGGAGCATTTGCAGCTGGAGAACCACTTGTTGAAGAGGAACAAACAAACCGTTAGGCGACGCCCGAACACTCATACACCTATACACCTAAAAGCATCCAGAGCAGATTAGTCATAACCTCCCACCCCGGCTGCTTGTAATGCTAGCCACTGTTTCCTGTCAGAACCAAATATGAACATGACAAACAGCTCAGAGGAATACCACTTTCTTATTTTCAGAGTATAACAAAAAACTGCAGTTATAATGGTCTTTGTCCCAAAATATTCAATTCAATTCAATTCAATTCAGTTGATTTGGGAATGGGACAGTGTACATTCATATACATTTAGAATTAAAAATGCAAATGCACCCAATTTTAGCTACAGAGCTAGTTTCCATTGGCAGTCCCCCGGCTAAAAATATAAAAGAAAGACAAGTTAAACAACAAGTTAGAACAAATACAAATAAAGCGTGCGAAAAGTTTCTGTTCTTGTTATTTTGCTTCTATTTAAGATAGAAGGAACAGGAGAACAACCTGACACATCAATCTTCATACTAACACGATCTTAGGCATTTACATATATTACAATAGTGAATACATTACACACATAGTTTCACATTTAGCAGTTAAAAGTTTAGGCGGTAAAGTGCCAGAGTAAGTTAAAGTGCTGGTTACGATTAAAGTATCTAAAGTAAATGATATAAGTTGTTGCAAACACGCACACACACTAAAAAAAATCTGTATGAAAAGTTGTTTGATTGGCTTGAGGTTCAAGTCTCTAAATTGGTAAAAATAAATGGAAACCTCGCTTTACATGTTGGGTTTCAACTTTAAGTGGCCTAATTTCAGTTACCTTTGTATAACTTATAGAAATGTAATGATCACAGATAAACAACCCATATACCAATTGTCTTCATACGTTCACAAAGTCCCTCTATACACCCGAGGTTGTGTTTTGAGTCACAACAGTTTTGTGTCTGATTAGATTAAGCAGGTTTTGGCCTTCATACGTGAGTTCTGTGTCGGCTGTCTCTCCCACACTCGCGGGCGCTGCGAGCGCACATTCATGCAAGCAGCTATACAGCTGCAGACCTGAGCCAAAAGTACAGTTCAGACTGTGGGAAAAAAAGAGGACAGTGTGAAAGCCGCCAAACCATCAGAGTGGAGAGCAATTCAGAGAGTGTTACGGAGATGAGATCGACTTCAGGCAGCCAAATGGAGCAAGCGTTCCGATGGAGCCTGAGATGTGTCCGGTGTGGTTTCCACATATTTATCTTTATTTCCTCTGTCGAGCCGTCTATCTGTCTCTCTCTCTCTCTCTCCCTCTCTCTCTCTCTCTCTCTCTGTCACACACACACACACACACACACACACACACACACACACACACACACACACACACACACACACACACACACACACACACACACACACACACACACAGGCGCCTAGTTCCCACGGTGGCGGGGGCAGCTGAGCGGCGTGTCAATCTGCGCACAGCGTCACCTCTTTTCACTTGCAAAAAGGAAGTAGCGCAGGGCTTTTGTTATTTGAAGTCTCACAGTCTAGTCGTTTTAAAAACAACTGGACTATATCCGCCGTTTATGATTTAAACAGCCACCTATAATCTCCTCCTCAGAGGTGTTTTTACACGCAGAGGTATGACCGGAAAACTCGGCTCTTGCAAAGGTTTATTGAATACTCACTGCCATTTGGTTTTTTGTCCAGTGAGAAAATTCCTTCTCACCCGACATCTATAACATTTTGGACCCTTAAGTGCAAGGATAACCTGTGATCTTGTTTTATTTGTCCTTGGTTGATTTTAATGGGATCTTTACAGCAGTCAGCCCATTTTCATGTATACATGGGATAGAAAGTTGGCACGCCTGCAGCCTGGACATAAACCTTCTCTTGGGCCATATGCCCCTCTGCCACACAAACTGGGTGTCAGGGAATCGTGACACAACCCATTTCAGACACAAATACTTTTAGTTTTCTCTTATTAACAGGAAATTGAAATGCATTTTTTTATGGGACAGGGGGAGTTCTGAGATAAACAGTTAAAAGCGGACAATAGCGCAATTTAATGTAGCCCGAGTTTGAATATCAGCCACTTAAAGGGTTTTCCCAATTGATGGTGGTTCAGTGGAAGATCCTACTGCCGATTTCTCTCTCTTTAAGCTCTTTAAACTCGTCTTATCTTCAAACTAAACCATACCTATACTGCTGCGGGTGTGCTGTTGAATATTTTCTAGAGCAATCCTGAAAAGCAACAATTCGGATCCCCTCCTTGGAAATACCACGCCCCCTACCTACTGATTCACAGGCCCTCGATCCCTCCCTCTAACCGAGCCGGCAGCCTATAACCTCCCCTGTTCTCCGCCCATTCCTACACAGTTGATTCTTTTGGGAAGGCATTGTCATGCAAATAAAGGACGCGTAAAATATTCCCCCGGAGCGCGGCGCAGGGCAGAGACTCACACGGACCGCGAGAAGCACACAGCCCCGCGCTACACGGTGGATTTATATCCTTTGCGTCGCCACGGCCCCGTCCATCAGCCACAGGTAAGTCACAAAGCCGCAGCGGATTACAGTTGCATACTTTTTTTTTAGTTATTTTTTTTTAGTGCCAAAATTCCAGTATGGGAAAGCGTGCGTAAGTGGAGTTCAGTGCGCACGGAGCTCTCCTCTCTCATTCTTGGATGTGGCGGAATGTACGACGGTCTGTTGGTTGAGGAATAGTGGTTCATGCGGATTTTCTTTTGTCACTTTTTTCCCTTTCCCAGACCCCCCTGGCCACATGAGCAGCAACATTTAGCCAGGAAGCCGGTCGGACCGTTGGAAGAAGCCGACGGGGATCCAACTACGAGGAGGCTGCCCCGTGGAGATAGTGCTCATACTTCCAGTCTCCCCCCAGTCAAGTCGGAGGTGTCTGTGCTCCATCTCCTTGCTGAAGGCTACCTGCTGCTACAGGAGGGAACTACATATATATATATATATTATATATATATATATATATATATATATATATATATATATATATATATATATATATATATATATATATATATATAATATATATATATAATATATATATAGAGATTCTGGATCGCTTGAGACGTCTTATGTTTCAGGGGATTTAGGATCAGATATTAACTTTTGCACACCGAGTGTGCCATTTTCGCCCTTGTCCTTTTTGGGATATATCCAGTAACCTTTTTTTTTTGTTTTAGTACCTTAAAGTGCCTTAACAACTGGTTATAATCCAGTTTAACTGTGGCATTGTTACCAGACCAGAGACGTTCGACAGGGAGAAAACGATTATTATCAGCTTTAGAGCCCAGGCAGGATTACTTTTGCCCCCCCTACAACCACCAACACCCCACACAGACCCTCCAGCACGCTGCAACCATGAGCCAGGCGGATGTGTCGACTTGCTCCGCGCCGCAGAGAGTTTTCCAGGAGGCGGTGAAGAAGGGAAACACCAAGGAGCTGCATTCCTTGCTGCAGAACATGACAAACTGTGAGTTCAACGTCAATTCCTTTGGGCCAGAAGGACAGACGGCCCTCCACCAGTCCGTCATTGACGGCAACCTGGAGCTGGTGAAACTACTGGTAAAGTTTGGCGCAGATATCCGGCTTGCCAACAGGGAAGGGTGGAGCGCTTTACACATCGCCGCCTTCGGGGGCCACCAAGACATTGTGCTATACCTCATCACCAAGGCCAAGTATTCCTCTGGCGCTCGGTGATCTGTCTCTGCTGTCAGGTAAAACAAAAAAAAAAGAAAAAAATGTGGAAAATATTAGAAAGAAATTACATCAACAACAATTTCAATATAGAACTGCAACACAACACACAAAAAGCCAGGCTCTTGTAAAAGCAAAAATACTTCCATTATTTACTTAGTTGTGCCAAATTATATAGTTACAAATGAAATAAAACCGGTCTGCACAGTAACGTTCCCTCATTGCAAACCAAACGGGACCCTCTCTGCACTCCTGATTGAAGCACTGCATGGTCCACACGTTACAACACGAACCTTTCACAAAAGCAACCCGTCTCGATGAGTTTGTTGGTACTAAAGCTTTCTTCTTGAATGTTCCTATGAGACCATGTCGTCCCAATAAAAAAAGAAACCAGTCTGTGTATATCACATCATGTGTGTGTTTGGATTCCAGAGTGCAAATGGACCAGTTTTTTTTCCTTTTCTTTTTATTTTATTTCTTTTTTCTGTCCCCAAACCTCCCAGTACAGTTGAACAGTTTTTATTTGTGGGAGCTCCTCATTGTTCTGCAACCCCCCCCTTTTTTTTAAAGTTATTTTATGTGGAAAACAGCACTTGATGCTACATGGCTCTATTGCTGGAATTCCTGAAAGGGAAGAGACGAGAACAAGAGAAGAAGGGTTGCCCTCTGTTGGTTTACCAGAGGTCCGTTTCATTAATTCATTTTCTAAATTCAAAGAGCGTCATTATGGTTACCCATCACGTTTTTTTTTTCCCAGATATGTAATAGTTATGTAACAACAGCAACAACAGACTCAATCATTGTGAAGTACTGTACACAATAGCTTTACTTTGTTGTTAAAGAAAAAAGACAGTAGTTGAGTGCGCTTTCAAGCAGATCTTGCCATGCTGGTGTCCAATTTTTCAGGCCAGTGCGACCACTTTGTCGGTGGTCATTGTGTTACTAAAATACGCTGCTTTCGCTTTGTATCAAAAGAAAAAGAAAGAAAAAAAGATAAAAAAATGGAATTCACTTTATAATCTCCTTTCAGTATTCTATTAACATCCTAGTCGTCACTGTGAAAACAGGCTGGGTTTTTTTTTAATTTATGAAGGTACATTGAGAAGATGCATTTTTGAATATGTTGTGATTCTTCTGTAAAAAATTGTAGTGTAAGAATATCATGGGTGATTCAAGCTGCTTCAAACTCTTCAACTGCAACCACATACCCCCCCTCCCCAACCCCCATAGCTTGTTGACCCTGAAGAGGACTTTCCACCCCTTCCTGCAATTAAACAACTTCGTTTAGTGGTTGCGTTTTCCCAGCTACCTCGACTATAAAGTATTCTCAAGATTCAAGGTTTTGTTTGTGTATCATCGGCATGCCTTTGTGCTAACAGGCAGGTGGACTTCAAATGCACCCTCAGTCGCAAAAGTTTCTTGTGCACTTCAACCAAACCAGTGATTACAAGCAAAGCATCATCTTGCCCTATCTGTGAGGAGGTGGGGGTGGGGGGTGGAGTTGGAGGGGCCTGTGTTTTCTTTCCTCTTTCTCTGCCATCATGCATGTTTCCCGTCAAAACCTTCCACCTTGCCCCCTCTGCGTCCTTGCCAGCCTGTTTTTTCCACTTTGTTCTCCTTTTGTTCAGTCGTTCAAAAATGGACTTGTAGCGCATGACTTATAAACGCAGGGAGTTTTATTGCACAAAAAAAAAATACGGAGCCTTGTGCGCCCCCAGTGTTTGTACGGGGGAACTTCAGGAGCAAAGGCTTTGAAATAGTAATTACTACTGAGCAGGACCCTTACTGTTGGATGATGAGGACTTAAAAAAACCAACACATGACTATTGCAGGATGTGTCTCTTTCTCTCTCTCTCACACACACATACACAAAGGAGAACTAGGTTTCAAAAACTTGCCTGCTACATTTTGAAAGTCATGGCACCCTAACATTTGTAACAATGCTGCTTGTATGTTTCTTTCCTTGTCAATATTGATGTTATTTTTTTTAAAGCCTACTGTTAAAATGCCCAACAGTTGTGTAGAAGCTTCAGCGACACCGGTGCAACTCATGATATGTGTGTGTGTGTGTGTGTGTGTGAGAGAGCGTGTGCGTGCATGTGTGTGTGTGTGTGCGTGTGAGCTTCTCATGAGGTCTGTGTCACTGTCAAACAGTCATCACGACTGAAATTATCCCATCTGGAACAACCATAATTATCTGAAAGCATATAGCTCCACTAGATCATGGTATAGATTGGTATCAGGCAACAAATGAAATATGCATTGATTGTCTTAAACTTGATTTTTTTCCTTTTTTTGAATATTGCACTGACTGTTGTTGAAAAGTTGACTATTATGTGTCAACATTTAAATATTTCTGAATGAAAAAAAAAGATCAAAACAAAAATACTATTGTATAAATATATGCTCCAGGTGATAATGTCCTAATGTGTGTATTACTTTGTGGAAAAAGAAACAAGTTTTTCAACAAAGATGTGTGTATCTCTGTGATTGGGTGTATGTATATATACATATGGATATATATATATCAATGCTGATGCTGATGATGATGTTGATGATGATGATGATGATGATGATGATGATAATGATGATGACGATATCTTGGGGCACTTTCTTTTCTGAAGTGCTGTCTTCCTGTTTTGTTTTTTAAAGGGGAATAATACATTTGATGGTAAGATCATTGTAAAATGTTTAAAAATTGCACGGTTGTGCGGTTATTTGGCTCACCGGGTCATAACATTTATGACGTAAGGAGCCAGCTGCCGGATTGGTGTACAAGAGTGAGAGGATTTTTTTTCTATAAAAAAAGAAAAGAAAAGAAAAAAGGGAGAAAAAAGAGAAAAAGTGCAGACTTTTTTGGGCCAACTTGTGTTTGTGGTCTTGCTTCATTTCAAGCAAGAAGAAAGCGGATGAGTTTTTCACGAGTGATGCAGATGTTCCATCTTATCTGATTTTGGATCAATATTTTTTGTATTCTTTTATTTTTGAACATTTGTAACACTGTGATGATGACGTGATGTCACATGGAGATGAGTGCTGTATTATTTTTGTACGTTTGTGTACAAGTCAGTAAAGTAATCATTAAACTCAAATGCTCTGTGTATGCATACGTTTCCTCCGCAACTTATGTTTTGTCCAGTTCAGCGCCTGTCTTCCCTCCTGCTGTATTTTTCATAGAAAAGGTTGGTTTGGGAAACACACACACACACACACACACACACACACACACAAACCCTCCCATGTCTTCCAAACCGGGCCCAGCCCAGATCCCCATTCTCTCCCTTTGTCATTCATCTGGCCTCATCCTTTCACTGCCAGTATAAAGGAGCCCACTGCATTGTGGGTAGTCTCAGTTTAAAGTAGGGTCCCCTCCCCTGTGAGTGTTGTGGGAGAGATGGTTTTATGTTACCCACTCACACACTCAGAAATTTTCCAAAACACACTTCTCTCATGTCCTTTTTCTAATGATGAAGACCAAAGCTTTTTGCTAAAACCTGTGTTTTTTATTTTGTTTTTGCAGACTTGTTCTCAATTATTAATGTTATTATGATAATTATTCTGTTATTTTACAACCTCTTTCCTTAAAGCACAATGGAAAAAAGAAAATAAATGCTTTCACATTTATAATTCAGAAGGGGACAAAAATACAGCCCTGTTTTATTCTTTTGTCCGATGGTGTGATTTTACTTGCAACATACGAACTTTGAAAGCCTCCTAACCCACTATGCATGAAATTAAGTGAAAATTGCTAAACTAAACAACCCATGCTGAAGAATTTAGTTTAGTTTCTATGATCATTCACACTTTCTTTTTCTCTATTTTCCATTTTTTAGATTATATTCATTTAGAGCGAAACTTTCATGTGAGTCACATTCACACAGATGAATGGACATGCTGAGCTGTGTCTACATCGCAGGGCTGCAAAAGTTGGTTGTGGGAAAAGCAACATAGCATATTTCTGCACATGTCAGACCTGTACATGTCGCAACATTTGTTGCAACAGTTTTAACTGTGACTGAGGGAAAAAAACGATTGCAAATGTGATGGAAGTAACGGTTGTGGTTGGGGGCGTTTTCATCTCAGTGTGAAATTTAAGTGGAAGAAAAAAAAGAGCAAGGAGGAGTACCTTACTTCTGGTTTCCAGTGACATGTAAAAGTTTGTGGTGTCGGTTAAAGCAGCTGTTTGAATTGCTTTCTGAGCTGTAGCTGAACCACGCATGACCTCAGCTCAAAATTTCAGCACATGAACAGCTCTGATCGGATGCATTTCCTTTTCAGATACAAACAGCAGGAAAGTTAGCTCCTCTAAACACCAGCCCTTCTGTGTTTTGATACCGTGGCAAGCAGAACTGGTTATCTGGCCTGCCTCTCCCTCCATAACCCCCCCCCCCTCACTCCCTCCCTCTCACTCTCTCACTTCTGGAGGATGTTTTTGTTAAGCTGGGTTCCCATTGTTCACACACTGAGTTGGCTGGCCTCCCAGGGTTGCTGCTGGCTGCTAGGCCCCCTAATAGGTTCTTCATGTGCCTTGGCTTTCCTTGCGCATCTTGGTCTGGCCTTTTGCATGGAGCAGCCCATGTTCGCGAGCCAGACAACACAGGGAATTCTAGGGAGGAAATTTGCAGAGAAGGCTGGTGAGAGAACATAAGATGATTATTTGTCTGGGGAATTGCATCAAGTTCAGACAACACAAAAGATAACAGCAACAAAGTCACTCTCACAGGAATGAACAAGCCACTCTGTCAAATATGATTAGCTTACAGCCATGTTCATGTTTGGAGTCTCTTCTGTTGTATGTCACAAGTGGTAGAGGTACAGATAGGTATTTTTGGAGGGTCGGTTTTGCAACAGCTGGAATCAAGACTTCTGTTTGTTTATCTTCCGTCTCTATTCAAAAGGCCATTGTTGACATGCTCATAAAATATTCATATCACGTTTACACATAGCCGGGTATTTACAAAAACTGATATTTTCCCCTCTACGTTTTCAAAAATATCCTTGTTTACACGAACCCGCATGAAAACGCTGTTAACGTCATGCCAGCCAATCAGAATCCTGGAAAAAACATCAACAAATGACACGTGTAACTTCCAATCAAGGCTGATTTATGGTTCCGCGTTACACCAACGCAGAGCCTAAGGCGTAGGGTACGCGGCGACGCACACCGTACGGCGCGCATTGCCGCGTACCCTACGCCGTAGGCCCTGCGTCGATTTAACGCGGGACCATAATTCAGGCTTTACTTCCAAGACGGAACGAGAGTCTTTCGTTTGGAGTGACAGAGAAGTGGAGTTACTTTTAAGTGTGACTTTAGAATTTAAAACAGGTAAAATAAAAGAAAATATTGACGGTGGCCAAACAAATTGTAAACACAGGTTGCACAAATGATGCTGGTGACGTTTCTGTTGCATAATGTGACGTTCTGAGCCTAAATCTCCGTTTTCCTCCGTTTTCCTCCGTTTTCCTCCGTTTACCTCCGTTTTCCTCTGTTTTCCTCCGTTTACAAGCAAACGTGAAAACGGAGATTTTGAAAATCCCCACTTTGGCCGGAGATTTCAGAAATGATCGTTTTTGGGGGCTTTGAGCTGCGTTTTCGTGTAAACGAACGGCCAAAACGCATGAAAACACCACCGTTTTTGCTCCGTGAAAACGGGGCCTAAATTAAGATCTTGTTACATGTAAAATTCAGTGTAATTGGTTTTGAGCAATACATTTCTCGTTTCAGAGTACATGAGAGTGGTGGGAGTGGAGGTTTGTAAATATGCTTACAGTAATTAAAGAAAGGGCAACACGGTGGCTTAGTGGTTAGCACTGTTGCCTCACAGGTCCCCGGTTTGACTCCCAGGCCCAGCAGGGTCTTTCTGTGTGGAGTTTGCATGTTCTCCCCGTGCTTGCGTGGGTTTCCTCCGGGTACTCCGGTTTCCTCCCACAGTCCAAAACAAGCATATTAGGTTAATTGGTGATTCTAAATTGCCCGTAGGTGTGAGTGTGCATGGTTGTGTGTTTATATGTGGCCCTGCGATGGACTGGTGACCTGTCCAGGGTGTACCCCCTGCCTCTCGCCTGAAAACAGCTGGGATAGGCTCCAGCAGACCCCTGTGACCCTGCAAAGGATAAAGCGGGTATAGATAATGGATGGATGGATAATTAAAGAAAATGCACACACACGTGTGAGACTTGGAAAAACAGCTTTGATTAAAAATATTTTTAGACACAAGGAATGATTTTTCAATAAACCGACAATCTTTATTCTTATTATTAGTGGTTCAAAGATGAGTTTTCTCAATAACTTTTTTTTTTTTGCAACAGAAACGACTAAATTAATATTACTTTTTTTTTTTTTTTTTTTTAAGATTTTTTTGGGCTCTAGTGGCCCTTTATTGGAGATGCAGACTGGAAAGGGGTAGAGAGAGAATGGGGAAGACACGCAGCAAAGGTGCGTGGGCTGGATTCGAACCCGCGACCGCTGCAGGAGGAGGACTGTAGACTCAGTATATGAGCCGCCGCTTAACCCACTGCGCCACCGAGCGGCCTGACTAAATTAATATTACTGATCAGAATTCGACCACATATAAATGTGGAGTCACTGATATTCATTTTTTCTAGGGGCAATATAACACTTTTAAGAGACATTTGCAGTGGCTGGATCAGGGGGTGGATCTCTGTCTCATACGAAACAATATTATCTATTCGAAACAAGATTGAAAAGTGAAGGTATATTTGTTTTTTGTTGCAGACATTAATTAAAGGTGATTTCAGTGTATTGGCACTCACGTCTTGAACAAAACACAAAACCATTCTAAACACTGATCTAAGTTGTTCTCTCAGCATTGTCTCTCAGCATTGTCTCAACGTTGTCCATCATGCACTTCTGCTTATGTGCAACAGTTAAATGGGCTTTATTGTGTAATGACAATTTGATTGTTGTTGCTGGTGACGGTTAGCATCTATATAGTACTTTAACACCATTGATAACAGCATGAATGATTGCAGCAGGTCTTAAAGGTAAACAACTAAAATAAATCACCTCTGAGCTAGTTCAGTCAGACAATCGAAATTACAGTTTGCTCTTACATGCATCTCTGTACATGGTTCACTCCAATTACACCCTCTAATTCATTGATTTAATCTAAGGAGCAATAGGGCATGTCCCTTCCTTACTACAAACCCTAATTCCTATGAAGTTGTGATATAAATGCAATGATTTGCGAATGCTTTTTAACTTATATTGAATTGAATATAATACAAAGACAAAATATTCAATATTCAAACTTTACAAACAACATTTTTCTTTTGCAAATATTGACTCATTTTGAATTTGGTACCTTCAGCGTGTTCCAAGATAGCAGGAATAGGGGAAATAAAAGACGGTGAAAGTTCAGGAATATTAAGAAAGATTAAATACAATACACCTTTTTGGGATATTCTCTAGGTGGACAGGTTAACTGGAAACAAGTGAGTGTCATAATTTGATATAAAAGGAGCATCTCTGAGAAGATCAGTCATTCATGAGCAAGGATGGAGTGAGGTTCATCCCTTTGTGAGCAAATAGTCCAACAATTTAAGAAAAAGTGTTTCTTGATGTAGAGTTGAAAGAAATTTAGGGATTTATTTGTCTACAGCCCATAATATTATTAAAACTGTCTGAACAGCATAATTCTCACTGGAAATAATATAACGTATATATAAGCAAAGAAAAACGGGAGTCAAATTCCTTGTGCGTTCATATACTTGCCCAATGAAGCTGATTCTGAAGGATTCAGAGAATCTGGAGAAATTTCTGCATGTTAGTTGGAAGGCTGACCAACATTCACCTGCAATCAGGCGGCACTGCATTAAAAACCTTGTGCCAAGGCTATTACCACGTGGGTTCAGCAACACTTTTGAAAATCATTGTCAGTTAACACAGCTTGTCGCCAGATCTACAAGTGAAAATTAAAACTCCACCATGCAAAGTGAAAGTCATGTATCAACACCCAGAAATGGCCCAGTTGCTCTGAGTCAGAGCTCATCTGAGATGGGCTCATATCAGAATCAGAATCAGAATCAGAATCAGAATCAGAATCAGAATCAGCTTTATTGGCCAAGTTTGAACATTGCCTGACAAGGAATTTGACTCTGGTTATTTCGCACTCTGTACCCAGATTTAAAAATAGCAAACAGTAAATAAACAAATGTGGCACTTATTAACATATATACAATAAAAAAACGGTCCTGTTCATAATTTTTATGAACAGGATTTCTAGGCGTAGCCAGGGGCCGGAGGGGATCCGGTTTGGGAACCTTAGGATTTCATCTTTGCTTTTTGCAGATGATGTTGTCCTGTTGGCTTCATCGGACCGGGACCTTCAGCCTGTGCTGGGGCGGTTTGAGGCCGAGTGCGACGCGGCAGGGATGAGAATCAGCACCTTCAAGACCGAGGCCATGGTTCTCCACCGGGAAAGGGTGGCGTGCCTTATCCGGGTGGGTGGAGAAGTCCTGCCTCAGGTGGAGGAGTTCAAGTATCTCAGGGTCTTGTTCACGAGTGAGGGAACGATGGAGCGTGAGATTGACAGACGGATCGGTGTAGCGTCCGCAGTTATGCGGTCGATGTACTGGACCGTCGTGGTGAAGAGGGAGCTGAGTCGAAAGGCGAAGCTCTCGATTTACCGGTCAATCTACAGTACACCTCTACCCTCACCTATGGTCGTGAACTTTGGGTAGTGACCGAAAGGACAAGATCACGGATACAAGCGGCCGAGATGAGTTTCCTCCGCAGGGTGGCTGGACGCTCCCTTAGAGATAGGGTGAGGAGTTCGGTCACCCGGGAGGAGCTCGGAGTCGAGCCGCTGCTCCTTCACATTGAGAGGAGTCAGCTGAGGTGGCTTGGGCATCTGTACCGGATGCCTCCTGGACGCCTCCCTAGGGAGGTGTTCCAGGCATGTCCCTCCGGGAGGAGACCCCGGGGAAGACCCAGGACACGCTGGAGAGACTATGTCTCTAGGCTGGCCTGGGAACGCCTCGGACTCCCTTTGGAAGAGCTGGAGGAAGTGTCTGGGGTGAGGGAAGTCTGGGCATCTCTGCTGAGGCTGCTGCCCCCGCGACCCGGGAACGGATAAGCGGAAGAAGATGAGTGAGATGAGTGAGTGAGTGACAATTAAAAAACTGAAATATAGTGGAAAAGGGAGATCCAGATTGTTATCAGCAGAGTTTAAAAAAAATAAGTCATCATTTGTGATTGTGTTAGTGCACATGGCACAGGTAACACATCTGTGAAGACACCATCAATGCTGAAGTGTACATACAGGTTTTGCAGCAACACTTCTTTTTTAGGGACGTCCCTGCCTATTTCAGCAAGACAATGCAAAGACCCATTCAGCACGTGTTACAACAATGTGGCTTTGTAGTAAAAGAGTGTGAGTACTAGACTGGCCTGGCCTGCTGTCAAAACCTGTCTTTTATTGAAAACGTGTGCGCAAAATAAGAAACGCAAAATATAACAATAGATACCCCGGACTTTTGATCAACTGCACATCAAGCAAGCATGGGAAAGAACTCCACCCACAAAGTTACCATCTATATATTTATTGAGTGCTGTTAAAAGGAACATTTCCAGTTTGTTTAAAACATGTTGCAGGCATCAAATCCAAAATGAGTATTAAATTATATTTGCAAAATAAAAAACCAAAACACTGTACAGTGTGTAGATTAGATATCTCGTCTATGTAGTGTTTTAAACTGAATATACCTTAAAAAGGATTTGCACATCAATATTTTCACGTTTTACACAACATCTCAACACTTCATTGGAATTGGGACTTTGGAAATGATGCACAAGTGTCAAGGTTGGTGCTCCTCAAAAATCCCACCACCATCCCAGGATCCATCTGTCGGCTCTGGGCGGTTACGTTGTTGTACATCACTCCCAATATCTCACTATAGGTAAAATCTGTGAAGAGTGATGAAGTCAGGACCCATCAGTGCAATTGACCAAATTTTCTCGACGAGAAGACAGGGCAACAGGGAGCCCTATTGCCCCGATGGGACGTTTGCTGCTGGATACACGATGGACCCCTCGACGTGACGTGGAAGATCATGTGTCTGTCCATGTCCATACTGTCAGTCGAGGATGTTGAAGATGCCTTCATAATTGGATTCATGATAACAGGATTTCTGCTTTTCGGAGTTGGCAGTTACCGGGCATATTGACTAATTCGGAAGTCGTCGACAGCTATTCTGGCCCTTTCAGAGCTGCTGAACGTGGCTGAGGGGATAAGCTGTGCGACCAACACTCAGACTCTAACGTTGGAGGAGCAAAATTGCAAGCTGGATGCGATTCTTGAACAGAATCACAGACTAGCTGCGGTTTTTGAGCTCGTCTGTAGGATGGAAAAGACCTTGGAGATGTTGGAAGCTCGGCTTGGCGGGAATTGACCACAAATTCGTTTGTTTGGAGTCCCCATTGATGAATCAGAGACTTAAGGCAGATGGAAATGACTGGAGTCTGCCTGTCCTAATCACAATTATTGATTCTATAATCTGACCTTGACAGAGCGGCTTGGCAGGCCGCTCCAGTCACAATCTCCCTGGAGGAATGGTGTTTTTTGCACCTTGACACTGTGCATTTAATACACAGTGTGAAGATGCCTTTTTTCCCTCCTCCATCCCAGTGTCATCCTTCCTCCAAGAAATGGCGTCAAAGAAACAAATGGTGCCAGCGGTGTTAACCGGAGTCAAGTTCTCTCATCTGACTATGTCTAACTTGGCAATAAAGTTTTATTCTGATTCTGATTCTGATTCTGATTCTGATTCTGATACGCTATCATGATCTTAGGGTGAGTTGATGGAAATATTTTTAAAAGCTCATGAAACAGACTTGCAAAGGACAGACCTCTGGTCTAGTCTCATGTGGCCCAGAAGGAACTTGTCAGAAAGTGCGGTGATATTGTAAATTTACTGTTGGTTGTTGGATTGAAGGTTTACGGAGCCTCTTTTTTCACTCAGTCAGGACAGTGAGGGAATTTGTCTTATTGGTACTAAAGAGTGTTTGTTGAATAGTTTTTAGAGGGAACAAACACCCTCCATTGTGTCTTTAATCAAAGTTTGATTAACCATCACCAAACTTTCTCTGCATTCATCCTCTGCAGAAGGCTTTTTTTTCCACTTTTGTTGGTAATTTCACAGATCTCCACACAAAACCATTTAAGTCCATATGCAGTGAAATCTGCATAGAGTTTGTGATCCTGGAGGATGACAGTGAGCTTTAAATCCTGCTGATACTGCACTTTCTCTCTGAAAACAAAAACATGTCTGTCGCTAAACACGACCAGTGAACCACCCCCCTCCTCAAAGTCTGCCTGTGAGTATGAAGGGGGGACTGAAAGAAATAGAGGGAGGCAGAGAGACAGGTGGTCGGGCTGGTCTTTTCCTTGCCCTCCGCTCCCTTTTGAACTCTTCTTTCAGCCTTCCAGTTCATTCTGTGCTTCTTTCCATAGCTCTAGTGACAAGGCGCTCCATTCACTGCCTTATTCTTCCACCCATCCCTCCTCCCTCCATCTCCCTCACACACCCCGACCCCATACCCTCCCTCCTGGCTCCTTTGTCTAGCTCACGGGGGACTGCTTTAGCTGCTATTCACCAGCCAGACGGACCGCCATTGACTGGACCCCTCCACCCCCCTCATTCAACCCCCTCCACCACCACCACCCGAACATCCCTCCCTCGGCAAAACACCCTCACACACATATGCACACAGCAACCTGGCCATTCTCCACCCTACGCCCCGTATCAGGCAGCTGCTATGCTAATAGGGAGGAAGGGATGAGGAGGAGAGATGGAGCAGCCAGCCTATAGTCAAAGGACAGAGGGAGGGAGAGCAGGGAGATTGACCCTGCTCCTCCATCTCCATAGTCATGCCAGAGCAGCAGCAGACCTCCAGTTACACAAAGGCAGTTTCCCCCCATTCTACCCCCTCACCCTTCTCGCCCTCTTCCTCCTCCCTCCACCCTCTCTGTTCCCGTCTTTCTCATTCAAATCCATTTTATACCCCAGTGGTAAAGGGAGCTGTAAGTGCAGTATGTAAAGTAACCTTACTCCTGCCCTGCGGGCGTAACCATTCAGGGCTCAACACACACAAACTGCTTCGTGTGTATGTTTTTGTGTGGGTGTGTGTGTCCTCATTCCCCTGCTTTGTTTAGAGCCCTAGCCCATACCTCCACACACGCACACGCACACACACGCACGCACACACGCACACACACACATACACACACACACACACACACGCACACATGCACGCACGCACGCACGCACGCACACACACACACACACACACTCATGTACACGTAACTGACACCTGTCCTCAATTCTAGTTGCATCTCCCTTCAAAGACACATCATCTATCCTTGCACACACCAATAATGTTATTTATAATCAAGTAATATCAGTTTCGTATTCATTAGGTGTAATTAACTAAAACCAGTGCAGTTTAAGACAAAAGCCCTGCAATAAACTTCACGCTCAATAAAGCAGTTCTAGTCAAGTGTTGACTTAACTTGATGGTCCTTTTGGATGTTGCAGTTTGAACTGTAATCCATCTGGAGCAATTAATACCAGTATAATTCACTTCTGAACAATTTCCCCGTACAACTGATCTTTTTTTTTTTACTTTGATAAAATGACATGTAACTTTTAAGAGTTACTTATGTTTATTTAACAGTTTATTTAACTCCAATGTTTTTGTTTCTTTCTGACTGACTATAAAATCTTAGGATGAATACTTTATTACTGAAAACTAAAGTTTATCAAAAAAGCAAAAATGAGATAAAAGAAAAGAAAAGAAAAATAGCTATATGGAGTTGGTAAATGACAGTTTAATATAATGAATGGGTATTTATAGTTATATATAGTTATATTTTATTATTAATTAGGCTTCTAAGATGTTTTATTCTGCATGAAAGCAAATCTAGGAGTTAATGAAGGTGACTGGCACAATGCAGTGCGCCTTTGGGTATGTGCTGGCATGATGTGTTAGCAGCTTCTCCTCTGGCAGCATGTGTGTACATCTCTTTTGGTGCATTGTGGTTGTGGGGTGGGGGGTAGGGGTTGGGTGTTGGCAGGAAGGCATTTCTCCTCTGTCTGTCCCTCATGTTCTGTTATTTGCCCCTGTGCAGTGTGACCCTGTGCCCCATCAGGGAGGCACGTCCCATTTGACATCTGCCTGTTTGCAGGAGGAGGGATGGGGTAAAGAGAAGGGGGTGGGGGTTACCCATATGGAGCGTCAACCAAACCACCCCCAACATAGCATTCCCCTGTCCGTCACGTGTACACACACTCATGCATACAGCTCTGCAACCACCTCTTCTCATACCTGCACCCATTAGTCCAACTTTTTACAGTTGCAGTGTTTTGAAAAATAAAGTACAGCCTCTTAATTCTAGGTCTTGTAAAGACATAATGAAAAAGTACCTAGTTCTTCATAGCTGTAAGAATTAGGTGATCACTAAAAAACAAACAAACAAAATAAAAAACCCCCACGTCTGGCAAAATCACTTATTTTATTGGAGGAAATAACATGACTTCAGCAGTGCAAGTTCATCCCAGGAACCAGCATACAATCTCCTTCTAATGACTCTCCAGTGAGTATCAGCACAGCAATACACTTTTCTGTGTCACAAAGCACTCTTGCTTATAGAGTTTATAGGGGGTTGAAATTAGACTTAGAAGAATTAGAATTGTATCTGTTTTCTCAATCTTTCAGAAGTACACCCATTAGAAGATAAGGTTTATACAAGCAGATATCTTCATGTGAATGTGCAGAACCAGATTAATATTCTGTTTATTGGTCATTATAAAACAAAAAAATAAGACACAGTTCTTCAAGTTACTATGGCATATTGGTTTCCATTTGCAGTGGTTTTCTTTTTTAATTTTTGAAGCATAAACCAATTGTGTTTGAGCAGGTTTTTATTGTTTAGTGGAGAGCAAAAGATGCACAATCTTGAAGCTATTAGCCACCTTCTGCTGCTGAAAAAGTTGTATTATTATCAGTATTATTATTATCATTATCTTTTATGAAGCTGATCTGAGTTCAAACAGCACGTTGTAGCCTGGATATCTGTTACCCAGATATCTGCTGGCCCTTGAAGCTCAAAGCTCCTGCTTTCTTCAGCCAACTAGCGCCAGTCAGGTGCTCAGAGGAGTTGAAGGTTGACTGCTAACTACTCTATAGATTTGATTCTCCCACAGGACTCCCTGGAAGAAGAGATCGTGTATCTCAATGGGACATTCCCTGGATAAATAAAGGCTTAATAAAAAAATAAAATAAAAACACAATGATTCAGTGTGCTCCATGCACAATGACCGTATGGCAGAATCCAGGCTAACGAGCTTGATGGAGTTTAAATGGCAGGCTGCATTTGCTAATGCCACTAGTTAAGGGGCTTACAGTGAATTAGGTTGTCAACACATATTGAAACACAGATGTTGCTGCATTTTATTTAATTTTTCTATTGCTGCAGAGAAAATGAGGCTCATACAGATTTGGAGATTAATCTCTATACACGCTAGCCGAGTAGTTTCCCATCCTACATTTAAGCCAAGCACAACTGTGAGTTTTTAAAACATGCAAATGAGTATCACAAGATGCTGTTCAATAGATTAATGTTAAAATAAAATAAAAACACTTAATAAGATTTTAAAATAATGAATTAATGTTTAATTAAAATAATAAAACATTCAAATAAAGCTGCAAAAACATAAAAAAAATCCTCAAAAACGAAACTGAAAACATACAAATATATTTAGAAATTATTTGATTTTTCACTAGAGTATTGTAGTTTCACAAGTAAATACTTAAGAATCCATAGGCTCCAGCATCTACAGTATATGGTTCTTTGGTTGGGAATCCACCTAAAGAATTCAGGAAATGTAACTAATATTTCAAGAGTAATTGCAACCAGCAGGAACAGCTTCAAGGCAATGCAAGAATACATTTCAACAAATGAAAACAAAGAAACAAATGAATCACAGCCTGTCATGGCATGATTTTATGGCCTTTGAAATAATGCTTCAGTGTAACACTTACCCTGACACTGAAAGGGGAACGTAAAAGCATGTATTGCATTACATTGCAGGTGTCTATGTTAAACTGAGAGAGGTTTTTGAGAGTTGTACATTCTGTACTTTGGCTGCAGTCCAGCCACAAAGTGCCTGCAGACATAGTGACCTCACGAAGAGGACAGACATCAACAGTGAGCCAGGTGTGTTCAGATGTGAGTATCATAGTTTGCATCATATTTTACATACTTGTGTCAGTGTCATGCAAACTGTTAAATTAACGTGATGTCTTTATATTTAGATTTATCTCAGAATACACAGAGTTGCTGATATGTAAAACAATTCAAATCAACTTTCTTTTTTCTTTTTTACATGCATTCCAGGTCCGTGAGTCAACAGACTTCTCTCCACATGTCCTGGAGTGATTATAGGATTATGGTATTCACCTCTGGATGCCTATTATGGCAAATTTCTTGAGAACTTTGTGTCTATATGTCACATCATCATCTTGTTGGAAGATCCCACATGTCCAGAGCCAAGATTCTGGCTGACGTCTTTGACAAGGTTTTCTGGTCCGCTAGTGTAAAAAAAGAAAAATAGAAAATAAGAAAAAACAGACTAAACCAAAGAATGACTAAATGAAAGAAACCAGAAAAAACCCCAACGCATCACATCTTCATTACTGGCCTTGATCTTTGGGATGGTGTTTGTGTCTGTGAATGAAAGCTTGTCTCGTCCTTCGTCAAAAATAACTATCTTTGTAAAAACATGTCCAACACCATAAGTTTTGTAAAAAAAGGCCAACTGACCTGGCGTTATGGGGATCTGAGTCTTATGTGGTTGCTAACTATCAAGGCTGGCCTTAGGCATCAATTAGCTTCCAGGTTTGCTGAGATTCATCTGGAAGACCCTGGTGATGTTCCTCTCAGGCCCCGTTTACACGGAGCAAAAACTGAGGCGTTTTCATGCGTTTTGGCCGTTCGTTTACACGAAAACGGAGCTCAAAGTCACCAAAAACGATAATTTCTGAAAACTCCGGCCAAAGTGGAGATTTTCAAAAACTCAGTTTTCACGTTTGCGTCTAAACAGAGGAAAACGGAGATTTAGGCTTCAGAACGTCACATTATGCAACAGAAACGTCACCAGCATGTGTGCGACCTGTGTTTACAATTAGTTTGGCCACCGTCAATATTTTCTTGTATTTTACCTGTTTTATATTCTAAAGTCACACTTAAAAGTAACTCCACTTCTCTGTCACTCCAAACGAAAGACTCTCGTTCCGTCTTGGAAGTAAAGCCTTAATTATGGTCCCGCGTTAAATCGACGCAGAGCCTACGGCGTAGGGTACGCGGCGATGCGCGCCGTACGGTGTGCGTCGCCGCGTACCCTACGCCGTAGGTTCTGCGTTGGTGTAACGCGGAACCATAAATCAGCCTTAACTGGAAGTTACACGTGTAATGTTGATGTTTTGTCCAGGATTCTGATTGGCTGGCATGACGTTAACAGCGTTTTTATGCGGATTCGTGTAAACGAAGAGATTTTGAAAACGATCTCGTGTAAACGATGGCATTTTTCAAAACGTAGAGGGGGAAATATCCGTTTTTGTAAATACCCGGCTATGTGTAAACGGGGCCTCAGATCTCAGATTATCCTTGAAAACAATGCCCCCTTTAGAGTTCATACTTGCATCACATCCACAACCTGTGCTGACAGCCAGACTGATGGCAATGAAGCCAATAACCCTAAAAAACCTGGATGTCATTATTTAAGAGTAATGATCCAATAATCTCAGTGGAAACATAGAGCTTGTTAGCAATGATATCAATAGCTATAACCGTAAATAATGGCTCTGTTTCTGATTACTGGGACAGGAATGGAAAAAAAGAGATAATTACGATCTCAAACACGACATTTCTTGCCCCTTTCAGCATCAGTTCCAGTCATTAGCAACCAACTAGTCAGTGATTAATGAATAGTTTTACCCCAGTGTACAATTGTATAAATGCATCCACAGTACATATGCAGAGAGGTACTGTATATGAGCACACATTCACAATAGATTTGTATGCATGTATGTATGTATCTATACATGTGCGTGTGTGTGTGTGTGTGTGTGTGTGTGTGTGCGTGTACATGTGTATCAGGGAGTAATTACAGAGAATAAAGGGCTGCTTGTACAGAGTGAAACTGTGGGTTTTGAAGTGAGATGGGAGATGATTTTCTGTTTGGCTGAGCAGGCTCAATGGTCCTATTCAACTAGCCCCCTTACTGCCCATTGTCCTCCTACCACCAACCCTGACACACACACGCGCGCGCTTGCACACACACGCAAATTCACGGCTGTAGTGGAGTCACAGAGAAGGTCTGAAGCAGGAACAGTGATGAAAAATTTGGGGCGAGGGAACCTGAGAATTGGAGGGGTGAGGGACTAGACATACGCTGTAGTCAAGATCTTGGGTTGTCAGTTTTAGTTGTAAAAAAAAACAAACAAACCCCCGCAAAACATTTATCTTTAGACTACTTTTCCAGCACCTTCATGTGCAGTTTTTCTCAGGTTAGGATGGCACATGAAATCACAATGTCAGTTTACAAACACAAGTGGTCACACAATAGTCTGAGCAGGCGGATGAGGAGCTCACACCCGTCGGGGGTTAATATTCGTCTGTCGCTGCTTCGGAGCCCATTAGGACATTGATCTGGCTGCGTCTTTCATGCCACCTGGGGAAAGGAATGTGCTGGGTCTTGTATTGTGTCTGCTCGTCTGGGAGTGGTTGAGTGGTAATCTACCCTCTGTGAGTGTGTGTGTCAAAGAGAGGTCAGTCAAAGCAGAATGGGCCAGTGTCACACTGTGTAGAGGGACAGACAGCGGAGGGCCATATTTTCTTGAGGTCAGTCGGTCAAGGGTAATTTTACCGCATTTTGAGGCGAACGCAGAAGTTAGCAGTGGAAATTTATGGCTGCGTCCTGTGTAAAATGTGCAAATATGCATATAGCACCCTTTTTTTTCATCACAGATTCAACACCTTTAACAACTACTTGTAGTGCAAACACACAACATGAAAGGGGCAAAATTAATCAATTCATAGCTGCTTCTTTGATCACTCTTATAAGACATTGTCTGACATTGAACGCAGATTGTTGTTGAATCAAAAAGTTAAATACTACTTAGATGATTTGAACTGAAAAACAGGTGAAGAAAGAGATACGAGTGTATTAGTAGGAGGCACTATTGCCAGATGTCATGAATCTTATGCGTAAATACTACAGGCATATCACATGTCAGGATAATTAATAAGACTTTAAAGGCCAAAAAATTGGTGTATTTTGGGGCTTTGAAATCTTGTTAATTATTATAAATTACTTATCCTACAGTGAAAAGTGTAAGTTAAACATTCCACTTCCCAGGATGCAACACCATTGTGTATTTTCTAAAAACACACACACCATTGACTAAATACATTTCAAATAAATTTGAATTGTTCTTTGCAGTACATGACACTTTGATCATCTGTAGTGTCAAATAACTGAATGATTGCGTTTGTCATCACTGTTTCTCATGCAGAACATTATCTTGAAGAAGGTCCGAGGGGCAAAGAGTTAATTTAATCAGTGATCTTATAATTCGGGACCATAAATTAAACTAAACCCGAGGGTAAAAAAAAGGCCCAGCCTGTTAAGTTGTAAGTCTTTTGTCAACATGAGCTGCACAAACTGAGACTTTGGGAGTCCTTGTTTGGCAGTTTCCATTAAAATACATGAAGGGTCATTTTAACTTTGTATGAATTGGGAAAAGATCTTGAACCAAACAGGATTGTATGGTGCTCAAACTCGGTTATCTGCCATGACCGGCTCAGGTTCAACAGCACATTCTGCCCACTTTGATTTTCTTGTACAGCCTTTTTATTTTTTTGAAACGGTTATAGTTGTGCAATACCACTGTAGTGACAGTGTCATCAAATGCAAATGTAGGCATGTTACAATCTGCAAAGGAAAATGAGTTTAAAAGAAGAATTAGAGCCAACAATTCCAACAATGATCTGAGTGATAAAAAAGGCTGTGTCTGGGCTGGGAACGTCTCCGGAGCCCCGGGAGCTGATTGCGCAAAGATGGGTGCTTCATAAACTGCAAAAGTTAAAGGACAAATATGCAGCTCATCCTCTCAACCCAGATAGTTCCTTTGGTAAGAGACTTCAGTTCAACAGCAGTAAGAACTACTGCATGAAATTAGTCCTGTGCAGCACAATATCCTTACATGATGACTCTCTACTATAAATGTTTGATATATTTGATTGAATTACATGTTTATTTTTAGTTTGTTCTATCCATCCATCCATCCATCCATCCATCCATCCATCCATCCATCCATCCATCCATCCATCCATCCATCCATCCATCCATCCATCCATCCATCCATCCATTATCCATCCATCCATCCATCCATCATCTATCCATCCATCCATCATCCATCCATCCATCATCCATCCATCATCCATCCATCCATCCATCCATCCGTCCGTCCGTCCGTCCGTCCATCCATCCATCCATCCATCCATCCATCCATCCATCCATCCATCCATGAATCCATCCATCCATCCATCCATCCATCCATCCATCCATCCATCCATGAATCCATCCATCCATCCATCCATCCATCCATCCATCCATCCGTCCGTCCGTCCGTCCGTCCGTCCGTCCGTCCGTCCGTCCGTCCGTCCGTCCGTCCGTCCGTCCGTCCGTCCGTCCATCCATCCATCCATCCATCCATCCATCATCCATCCATCCATCCATCCATCCATCCATCCATCCATCATCCATCCATCATCCATCCATCCATCCATCCATCCATCCATCCATCCATCCATCCATCCATCCATCCATCCATCCATCATCCATCCATCCATCCATCCGTCCGTCCGTCCGTCCGTCCGTCCGTCCATCCATCCATCCATCCATCCATCCATCCATCCATCCATCCATGAATCCATCCATCCATCCATCCATCCATCCATCCATCCATCCATCCATCCATCCATCATCCATCCATCCATCCATCCATCCATCCATCCATCCATCCGTCCGTCCGTCCGTCCATCCATCCATCCATCCATCCATCCATCCATCCATCCATCCATCCATCCATCCATCCATCCATCCATCCATCCATCCATCCATCATCCATCCGTCCGTCCATCCATCCATCCATCCATTGTGAACGATTCCTGTCTGAACATCTGTTTTCTTTAACCTTTGCACTTTTTTTTGTTCTTAAACAAGCAAATGACATCACCACTTGAGTAATATCTCAGTAAACACGATCCACTCACTTGCTTTTTTATACTCAGGTTTCTACATTTTTCCCTCTTTTAGACAACCATCTGTTAGATCTCTGAGTTTGTGAAAACACTCGGAGGACACAGCTGGATTTGAGGGGAAGGGGGAGAAGAAGGTCTTTAAATGTTATCACCTGCCAGTTCGTCAGCCACAAAGTCAGAGTTGAACTTGAAAAAAGAAAGAAAGTAATGCAGTTAAAGGGTACAGGTTTGGTGGCGGGTTAATGAAAAGTGTTTCTGGCTGAGACGGGAAATGATTGTGTTGTAAATTATCTGAAGTGAGGGAGACACCACTATGTGTGGGCATGTTGGGAGGGGGTTGGGAGGATAATAGACGGAGGCAGCAGCAGGTTGCTGATGAAAAAAGACGTATTCACACACACACACACACACACACACACACACACACACACACACACACACACACACACACACACATTCCATTTTAAGGACCATCTGCATCTACTTTCTCCCTCTGTCTGTCCCTCCTTCCTCAGCGCCACATAATCCTTTCTCTTCTGTAGTCAGTGGAAATGTACGTCTTCGTGTACGTGTGAGGATTTGTATATATGTGTTTTCCAGTCCATGCTAGTAAAGAATGTAACCTCGGAGGCACTCCCCAAACTCCGATAATATCTCCACTTTGGGCCATATGTTCACAGCGGGCATGCTCAGCTCCCATCTGTGTGAAACCCTCGTCTCCTGATGTCGGTGTCACTTTGTTTGGTAGAAAACTTCAGCTGGAATTTAAAGTGGACTTTATACAGTTATCACACTGCTATTCAGATGTTTTTAGTATGGCCTGAATAATAAAGAAAAAAAAATTGTTGATGTGTAGGCTAGATGAGAAAAAGGTAGAATGTCATTTAGAAAATAGTGTAGGTATGAAACTAAGGTATTAATTTTGTTTGCCAATGCCAGGTGTTAAATTTTTTTTTTTTTTTTTTTTTTAGTATTTTGTTTTTGTTTTTTTGTTTACCATGCTTTTTTAACAACTCCCATCATGTAACTTGTTTTTAAATTGTAAGTTTTTTTAGTACTGAATACTGATATTAATTAATGTTGTATTTGTAAATCTATTTTGTATGTCTTTTATGTGGACCCCAGGAAGACTAGCTGGTCGCTACGGCGCCAGCTAATGGGGATCCCTAATAAAATCAAATCAAAATAGTACTTTTTTTTTTTTTTTTTTTTTTTTTTTTTTTACCTTGTCTGCACACATATTATTGATTGATACCATGACGGTAGAAACCAAAAGTGTATATATGTGCATTATTACTATATGTAATATATACATATATATACGCACACATATGCGTACACATACATAAATATACACATACAAACCCAGTGTTTTTTTTTTTTTTTTTTTTTTTTTTTTTGGGGGGGGAGGGAGTGGGGGGGGGTGGTGACGACATCCACTGCCAATCCAGGAAGCAGGAACACACGGAGACACACGTCAAGCACTGGAAATCTGCAACAAAAAAACCACAAACAAAGCACGAAACCGGCACGGAGCCATCCAAAACACGAACAGCAATCGACCTAAATCTTGAGATCTGATCGCAGTCTGAGCTAAGCTATCGCTACCGCTACCTAAACCCAAAAACTAGAGAGCCAGCATGCAGGTGAACAAGCCAGTGTGTATGTCTATGTGTGTGTGTGTGTATGTATATGATCATGCATGTGTGTGTGTGTGTGTGTGTGTGTGTGTGTGTGTGTGTGTGTGTGTGTGTGTGTATGCGTGTGACTAAATTACTATATGTGTGTGTGTGTGTGTGTGTGTGTGTGTGTGTGTGTGTGTGTGTGTGTGTGTGTGTGTGTGTGTGTGTGTGTGTAATAAACCAAACAAAGCTCCACCTGAAGTGTATCTATAGTGGGGGAGGGGGGGGAGCAACCCCGCCACCCGTGAGACCAGAGGCCGACAAGGAAGAGCCCGGAACCCAGGCCACCGGCAACCCCACAGAGGGGAGAAGTAGGAGGGAGGCAACCCACCGCCTGCGAGGCCCCCCCCCCCACCCGGCGGCGGCCGAGGGGGCCCGCGGGCGGGGCCCCCACGGCGCGGAAAGAAGCAGCCAGGGATCCCGCGGCGGCGGACCGCGACCCAGGCAATCCCCGGCCACCCGGTCCGGGCCGGACACGCGGCCAGGAGGCCCTCACCCTTCAGGCCAGCGACCCCCACCCGGCAGGGGGCCAGCCCGCCCGGAGAGACAGAGCCGCCCCGGCCGCCGACGCGGGCAGGCGCACCCGTCCCCCACGAAAGTGGCCCTCCAAGACCAGAGAGGCGCCCCGCCGTAGAGGCAGCGGGGGGGACCGGAGACGGGCCCGGAGAGAGGGAACCCCCCAACAAGGCGACACCCGCGCAGGCCCGACAACGGAGGGCCCCAGACCCAGGCATCCCATTCATTCATCCATTCACCTATCCGATACCTATACTAATAATAATATAATATACTATACATAATAATAATAATAATACTAATAATAATACTAATAATAATACTAATAATAATAATAATAATAACCATCTTTGTCATCAAATCAAATCAAAATAGTACTTAATAACTCTTACTTCTGTCATCACCTGTGTTTTTATAAATGTGTTACTGACAATTAGGTCATGATTTTCTCTAATAACATGTTTTTTTCTTATCACAGAAGCTGGCTCTGGGGGTTAGGAAGGAGAGGATATTAATGTTTGTATCGTTGTGGTTCATATCAAGTTTGAGAATGAAGTCAACACACATTTCCAATGAGCACAAAACACTAAACCAGACACCCATGATGCTTACATTAGCACAAAAGGTAGAATAACATAAATAAATGCATCACAAAT